>NW_027512953.1:300000-457500 GCF_048772815.1 Callospermophilus lateralis
AAACAGGGTAGTTCTATTTATATGTTTATAGAAATTTATTTATTTTTCATTGTTGGAGAATGAACCCAGGACCTGTCCCATGCTAGGGAAGCACTCTACTATTTCAACTTTAGGACCTACTTTTTTAGAAAACTCTATGATATTTTTCAGAGTAGCTGCACGATTTTACATTGTAAACATTAATGTACAAGGTTGCAATTTCTCTACACCTTCACCATTACTTACCTTTTAATTATTTTGATAATGATCAAACTAATTAAGTGAAGAAATATCTTGTTATGATTTGATTTGCATTTCCTAAGGATTGGTGATGTTGAGAATCTTTTAAGAGGTCTATTGTTCATTTACACGTGTTCTTTGGAGAAGTATCCAAATAAGTTATGCTAGCAATATTATTTAGTTGATATTTTTTATGCCTAAGGCCTTGGGCCATTTAATATTTATTTGATCAGTTTATGCCTGCAATGTAATTTATGTTGAACAACAATTTGTCCCCTGAGGACTAAAATCTGAGTAGCTGATTTCAATTCTATAGGTGCTGAATAACTTACATATTTGGTTTCCAATGAATACCATGGATAAAAAAATTGGGAAAACTTTAATAGTTGGCAACAATCACATATATTGTTACTCATATCTGGAAAAACTAGAAACATCCATGCAATTCTACTAGATATGGATAGTTGAAAGCCTATGCAGGATTTCTCCTGGTATTGTTTCACATGTTTTCTTCTTTTGCTGATTTTAATCTATGTATCTTCATTCTAATAAACTGCAAACTGTAAGTTTATCAGTTTCTCTGAGTCCTGTGAATTATTCTAATGAATCATTTGTCCTGAACTTGGTCTTCTGAACCCTTATTTACAGCTTCTCTGATAATATCTGGTTATTGGCTGAACAACATCAACTAGATGGAAAGTATTTTGTCATTTTGTGAACATGGCAAAATATACTACCAAAACTAGAATTCCCACTAATTGTGTAAAACACAACAAAATGCAAAAATAAATGAATGAATGAATGAATGAATGAATAAAGCCACTGCCTATGTAGAAGCTGATTTTGGAAAAGTGTGTGTTTATTTTTTCTTTTTAGAAAATCAAATGGATAGCAGATATTTACATAAATATCATCTTTCAGAATCTATCACTATATTGTCAGCATATTTTAAAATAAATTTACACACAGATTATTATCAAAAAAATCTCAGATACATTTTAATCCTCTAATAGCTACAAATTGTTTAATTTTACTACCAGAAAATTTTATTTTTATAATTTGAACAATGTAATAATCCTTATGATAAAAATGATACTACTAAAAAATTTGAGTGCAAACAAAATGAGGTACTGCACTAAATTTTTCATATTTTAAACATTTGACTTAGTTATCACCTTATACATTTAAATTAAATAAAGGTATACACAAAAAAAAAAAAGAAAAAAGAAAAGAATGAGAGACAAAAAAGAAAAGTTTTTATGTAATTTCAAAAACTCTTCAACAGTCATGTCATTGTTAAGTTTTAAAGTTGGGTCTAAAATTTGACTTTATTTCACATGTAAATTATTGCTCATAAATAGTTTACATTGTAGTGTGAAGATACATATATATTCTCTCTTAGAAAACCTAAATGTTTAATAAATCAGGACAGTGCCTTTCAGAATTTTTTTTTTTGGGGGAAAAACAGAAATGTACTATATGTTATGAATTATTTTATATATAAATTTTTGACTATTGATTTTAAAAGAAAAAGCATAACAAAATATTATTTTCAAGAATAAGATAATATATTTTAGTTTAGTTTTATTTTAGAAGATAATACATTTTATTTTAGATAATATATTTCAAGAAGAAGATAATATATTTTAGTTCTAATATATGGACAGTTTTGAATTAATGTATGACTTTCATTTCATTTATGTGAGAATACATTTTTCTCTAAATAAAATGAGGTAAAAAATGTTTATAATCTTAATAAAGACATTGGTACTATTTATTTATCAATCCAAGTATTAAACATAATGTTCATTCAGTAACTACTATATATAATACACTGGTTACTAGGAATAAAATGCTGGCATACGCATGATTTCTGACCTTTTAAAATTAAAGTTTCATGTGTAGGTAAATACTAATTTATGCACAGGAAATATCTGCAAAGAAGGAGCATGGAATCATTAAATAATTAAAATATATATATAAACCAATTAGAAGGGCATTTAAACAGAAATGAAGAAAGCATATAGAGAATTTTAGTATTTAATGAGGCACTAGACATTACACATTTTATAGCCTGTGGTCATAATGCCAAAAAACAGAAAGTTTTAGCCAAAGTTGTTGTTATTATTATTATTATTATTATTATTATTATTATTATTATTATTTTGATTCTGTTTTCTTTGTTGTTGCTGTTTTTCCATATTGCACTTGTTGCCATTAGTTTGCATTAATCTATTCATATATTTGGGCAAGTTCATGTCCATCACAGTTCAGAATATATGTAAATTTCTAGAAAAAAATGTAAAAAGTTCTGTCTTGTATTATTAACCATAGTATTACAATTCACAATTTATATATGATAAAACCATTGAGGAATTGAAACTTGAGGGTATCATCTAGATCAAAACCAAAGTCCAGGTACCAACAAAAATGCTGTCTAAAACTCCTTCATAGATCTTCTTTCCCAAGTTCAGGTAAATGAGTTTGGAGAGTTCACAAAATATTTTGTAGTAAACTGAATATTAAGTAGATAAAAAATTGTCCATACCCCCTCCTTGATCAGTATTTTGTTCTACCAGCTTTTATTTATCTTTTAGTAATAAAAGACCTTTTCAAAAAATTTTCAAACAAATATTTTCTTCAATAAAGGCACATGATGGCTATTCTAAACTTTGTTTCACAGCTACTGTGAATTTATGGAGGAAGCAAACCAAGGGACAGAGATTGGTTTTGATGCTTCTAGTTTCCTTTTCCAGGCATGTAATGATCAAAATGTATTCCCAGGAGACTGGTAACATCTTTGCCACTCCACATCAAGGAAAGAAAATTGAAGAATATCACAGAGGAAGACTGACAGAGAACAGCATCAAATTCAGCTTTGAGGCCAGAGTTATATATCCAATGATCAAATTAGCTCACATTTTTATATTATCTTGTTATATAATTAAAATACAACTGCCCCAATTTACAAAATCCATACAGAATGACATCTCCTTTTGCTGGCCTAATTGGAACTGCTATTTAAGAATTTTCTCAAATATGTGTCTCCAGATAATTACTTTGAGACACTGCTGAATTTGGAATATAACAGAAATTTGACTTTCTTAAATGGTGTAAAGATAGCATTATGGTTTGCTTCTTACTTTTATATTCACAGGAGGAAATCAAGGTCCTTTAGAATTATGTTCTTCATAGAACTAATGGTTTTCTGACTAAGAGTCTTCTATGGATAAAGTCTGGTTTTTCTACTTTCATTTAGAAATACTCATCCTGAAGAATTACATGACAAAATTGAACTAGGCACATTGTAGAATGTGACAAAAATATTCTTGCATTTTAACCAATCTGTCTGTGTAGTTCTTTGAATCCTTTTCATTTTTCCATTATTAGAGATAAGTGCCTTTGTAACTATATTCTCAGAAAAGGTAATGAATACCTGTGCCTGATCTGAATTATGAAAAGTCTGTTTTTTTCCTTGTGAGAGATACAAAAGGCACAATAGAATTCTGTTGAAATAATCACCCTGAGCAGTTTAGATGAATCATTGCATTTGAATGATCACTACATGCCAACATCCCCCCAAATGCTAGTTTTTCACTAAATTAGTCCTTTCCAAAGATAACTAACTAAATAAATAAAGATAATTGCTATCTTTCAAGGATAATATCTTATATTTTAGAATCTTTACTTACTAGACAAATTATTATGCATTCTAATTAGGAATGTCAATATCTGCAACAGGTAAGAAGCTTTCAAAAGTTTGATGTTCTTTCTTCATTGTGATTTTCAAATATTCATATTTTTAAACAATAAGAAAATTTATTGTAATATTCAGGAATAATATGAGATTTGGATACAGTAAGATCAGGGCTTCAGATGTTTTCCTTTGATTCTCAGCTGTATCTTTAGGAGAGATGGAGAGAGACACAAAGATCAATAGAAATATAGACAGCAGAGAGCTTCAGATACAGAAACAGAAATATATATAGGTACAGAGTGGATCCAGTATTTCAAGACTTATAAGTGCCCATGTGATCCCCAAAACCCTACTGGATTTGCTTCCTTGACTTCTTTCTATCCCTTGTTCTTTTTAAAATTTAATTTAATTGATTCTTCTTAGTTATACATGACAGAATAATACTTTTTGATAAAATTGTATAATCATGGGATATATCTTATTTTAATTCAGACCCCATTCTTATGGGTGGGCACAATGGTCAGATTCACTTAGTATTTTTAGATTCAAAGTGCAATTAGTTGTCATTCACTTATGTAAAGTAACAAAAGTTAATAAAGGGTACAGTTTGTGAAATCAAGTAATCACCAGCAACATATTTCTTTCAAAATTGTTTTCATCCATAACAAGGATATTATCTACTCCAGTGTGTAGATATAGTGTACGCTTAACAAATTAGAAAGAAATAAACATAATTTTTGTAAAATAATTGTTTTAGGCCATTAATTGCAATCTTTCTTCAGATGAATTATCCATCTTTTGAGAAAGGAGAACTAAGTAGAGGGAGAGCAGACTTTCCAAGAAGTTACTCATAACAGGAAGGGTTCCTCGGCCAGAAAAATTGAAAAAAGAATAATAAATTTATACCTATACTGAAGTGGAAAATAGTTGATTATGATCAGAGGATAAATAAGTACAAGAGATAGAAAGTAATTTGTCCTGTCACCAAATTAACAGCTTTCAGAGTGACATAATGATGAGAAAATCAGTATTTTATTGTTAACAAGGAAGACAAAATACTAAGAAACTTTAAGACCAGGACAAAATAACACAAACCTTGCACACAGAGCAACTATGAATGCTGGATACTAAAGAAGTTAAGTGGAGATTCCAGTCTCTAGTGTATTCACTCAAGTCCTTAAACCTGAGGAACTCAGTAAGTAAGTTGAAGTTAATGAGATTGATATTAATTATACCACAAACTTAAAGTGAAAATGGCTATGCAAATTGCTGAAACAGTTGTTTTGATTTGGCAATATTTAGATCTTTAGGTATTTGATCTCTTTTCAGATTAAATGAAAATAACACACTGCAAAGTGTTTAGTCATACTTGGGGTGACACAGATGTGATCACGTAACAGTACATAACTGAAGTTTTTCAACACTGTAGACATCACAAAAGATGAAAAAAAATAATGTGGTTTATCAATTCATCTCTTAATATATATTGTATAATAGAAAAATTTAAGTCATTTATTTGTATGGGAGAGTTTGCATGAAAAGATTTAGAAATAGGTCATTAGGAAAATGAATGATGGTAGATAGTGTAGTATTATAGGAATTGCCTCATACAATTAGGAAGCCTGAAGTTTTTACCACCTACAAGCTAGAGAACCAGGAAAACTGGTAGCCAGTTGTATAATTGAGACCAAGTTGGGAGTTCAGGAAGATACACTTAGCTAAATTTCAGAGTTCAAAGGCCTGAGAATCAGGAGCTTTGATGTACAAGGGTAAGAGAAGATGGATGTTCCAACTCAAAGGGAAAAAGAAGTCACCCTTCAATTTCCATTTTGCTATATTGGAACCCTCAATGAATTGTATGATGCCAGTCAAATTAATAAGTATGGGTCTTCTTATGCTACTGATTCAAGTTGACAAGTGGACACATATGATTAACCATGAGGATATTGAAAAGACAAGATTATATGATAGATATTTTTAAAAGAAGTCATTGTTCATTTATAGAAATTTAAAATAATTAAGTATATTGATAATGTATTCTTCAGTTTTAATAAACTCAGTAATAGTAGGCTTTCTTTCTTCTTTTTAAAAATATTCTTACTCTTTTGATGACTTGGAATTTAACCCAGGGCCTTTGCACATCTTAATATGTGCTTTACCATGCCCCTTATTTTAAAAAAATAAACTAAGTTCACACAAAATTTCTCAATAGACAATTATGTTATTTGTGAATATATTTTTTCCTTTTCCATTTTTGTGCTTTTTTCATCTTAATATAGATGGTATCATAAATATTATTATTATTAGTGGAAGTTTATGGCACTATCAAGAATCCCCACGTTAGTGTTCAAAAAAAGTGGAATGACTACCAATTTTTGTCTTATTTTTTTTGTAGAAACAGAGCACTTAGTTCTTCTTAATTTAGTATGATGTTAGCTAGAAATTTTTTACAGTTGTCTCCTCTTTAAGTTGAGGAAACTGCTTTCTGTAGCTAGGGTATAAGATTTTCATAAGGACTGTTCATTTTTCAAGTCTCTATATACACAATATATATGTTTATACATAAAGTTTCTCTCTTAGTATAAATATGAAGTCAATTTCACATATATGCATATTATATAAATAGGTATATGTATATAATTATATTACATACATATACATGTACGTGTGTGTGTGTATGTGTGTGTGTGTGTGTGTGTATATATATATATATATATATATATATATAAATATATATATATATATATATATATATATATATTAGTATTAGGGTTTGAACCAACCCAGTGGCACTTTATCACTGAGCTACATCCTCAGTCCTTTTTATTTTGGGGTGGGTGACAAGGTCTCACTAAGTTGCTGAGGCTGGTCTTGAACTTGCAATCTTCCTACATCAGCCTCCTTAGTCACAAGTATTACACATTGGTTGAGTTTAAATGCAAAATAAATTCTTCATTTCAGACTCAATCTCATTTTGGTCATGTTGTACTATCTCTTTTATGTTCTGTTGAATATGAGTGTCTGTCATTTTGTTAGAAAATTTTGTGTCACTGTTCAGTATGGATATTGATCTGCACTTCACTTTTAAGAGCCTTTTCTATTTTAGTATAAAGGTAATGTTGACCTCAGAGAATGAATTTGTAATTTCAGTCAGAAAGAGTTTATGCTTATATTCTAGGTATAATTCCCTAGTGCAATATTCTACACAGAGGAAATTTTTCTTTCTTGAAAATGTTTTGTTTGCAAGAAAATTTTAAAGTAAAGTTTTGAAGTTTGTACAAAATGAATTTTAAACTATTTTCACTATCTATTTTCTATTTAGTAAGCTTCAATAACCCTATCTTTAAGCAATTTATTCATTTATTCTAACTTGTTGAATTTATTGGAAAAGTGCTTAAAATATTCATTATTGTTGTAAAAATGTGTAGTGATGTACTCTTATTCCTTTTAAATGTTTATAACTGTGTGATGCATTTTCCTTCTTTTCTTTTCCTTTAATGCTTATCTCTTCCATTTTGACTAATTTCAGTTCCAATATTTATTGTTTTTACCCTTTTTACCATTTTTAGGTTTAATTTGCTCTTCTGCTTGTAGGTCCTTATAATGGAGGTTTAGATAATTTTTTTTCTTTCTTATCTGCTATAAATTTCCCTCAAATCACTGTTTTCTTTCATCTGCATCTCACATCTTTTGGAGAGGTTCTGTTTTTATTTCATTCATGAATATTACATTTTTTTACCGATTTTTTAAAAAAAATAAGTGGCAGCAGAATGCATTATAATTCTTATTACACATATACAGCACAATTTTTCATATTTCTGATTGTATAAAAAGTATGTTCACACCAATTTGTGTCTTCATACATGTACTTTGGATATTGATGTCTAATTTCCCTTTGAGAATTATCTTAGGTTCACAGTTTCTCTAGAAAACAATTGCTTATTTTCACTAGATATGTTTAGTACCTCCAGCCTGGGCAGCTTCCAAGTCGGAGGCTCTTCCAAAGATTCTAACTCCTTTTAGCCCTTACCTTTCAACTAGCTAGAAGTAGGCTAAATGATAAAAAGCAAATTTTCAATGCCTCCTCATAATTGACTAAGAAATGTGATAAAAAGAAAGGACCTACAAGAGAATAGAAAGCAGTGGACTTTTGGAACAAGGCCCAGAGAGTGTAATTAGGTCTACTCAACCATCATTCTTCACCTCCAGAGAAAACTCTCTGGTAGTACTGTCCTAGTGTGTAGTGGCATTTCCAAATTTCTGTGCAACATCAATTATTCTGTCCTTCACATTCCTTGCTTTTCTGATTGTGTATATGGTGTTTATCTGCTCATGCTTCAACCACATACATGTCCTGTTTAGAGGGAAGGTAACATTTTCACTAGTTTTTAGGTGATGATATGAAAAGGAGCTAAACATTGGGCATTTTATAAACTCTAAGATCCTAAATTTTAACTCTCCTAATGATTTAGTTACTTTCATTCACGGGCTAGCTTGCTGGTTTCAGGAAAAGATAAACATTGGAGGAGAAGGTACAGAGCTGAGTCAGCCTGAGGCAAGCTGTGAGCAGAGTCCTCATTCCATCTCCAAATATGGAAGTGACTCAGCCAGTGCTCGTATCAGAGTTACACAATGAAACACAGTCAGATTAGCTGAATAATGTGGCTGGATGAGAATTAAATGTTTGTTTCTTTATGTCATCCTGTTTCAGATTACTGTTGTGCAGCAAGTGCTAGCTTGTATAAGGAAGTGACACCTCAATTATCTGGCTTATGTAACAATTTACCATACCTGGATGTTTTAAAAACTACAGAAATTGATTTTACATAGTTCTGGAGAATGGACATTCAGGATCAGGATGCCACCATGATTGTATGCTAGTTAAGACTTCATCCAGATTGCAAACTGCTGGCGTCCCTCTGTATCCTCACATGGTAGGAAGCTTCCATATTCAATCTCTCTCAGGACACTTCAAAAGGTACTAATCTCATTTGTGAGTATTTTGTTCTCATCAGCACATTAATTACTACCATCCAAACTTGTACCTCCTAAAACAACCACATCAGAAGGAAAAGTTTCAACATATTCAAGTTAGGAAATGCCAATATTCAGCCCATAATATTCCTCATTTGGCTCCCCCAAATTAATTTCTGTCTCACAGAATAAAATATTTTTACTCCATCCCAACAGCCTCAAATGTCTTGTTTCAATACAATATCAACTTTCAAGTCTAAAGTTCAAAATCTCATCTAAATATTACCTAAATCAAAAAAGACTCAAGTATACTAATAATAGTTGCAAAATACCATTGTTATGAGTAAATGATTTTATATGACACTAAACGTGATAATGTTATGCTCGAATTCGGGACCCCCAAAAGACCACCAGAGACCCAAGATCGATGTAAGCAGCAAAGAGGTGTTTATTGCGAGCTAGCTCGGTCCTCCGCACACACACAGCAACAGGTGACGCTAAGAGGCCCTGAGTCCAGGATTTGCAGCAGTTTTATACATTCTATGGAGAAGGCAGGGACCTCCAAATACATCATAGCATCTCCTAGCAAATCATCACACACCGCGGGAAAATCAAGTAACAATTCTAAAACATGATTAGCACATTCACTGGTGGGAACAACTTGGGTAGGAGGGATTGGTCACTACAAGAGGGGGATTCATTTAAACTGATTGGTTTAAACCGTGAGGATGTCACAAGGGGACTAAGTGCCAAACTGCAGGGCTTCTAGTTTAGATATTGGTTACCACACCTAGGTGGAAGCCATCTGGAATTTCAGATATGTGGTTATCTTGGCCTATCTGCGGCTTTTCCAGGTTTTCTGAGAACTGAACTGTTTCCACAGAGCTTTTCTGTAGGTTTTTTCTTGACTTTAGGATTACAATAAGTCAGAGGTTAAGTTTCAGAGCAAAATAAGATCCCAAGCAGAACGAAATTGCTTAGGTCTTTCAATAATCCTATCAATAAAACAGTTTTTGGTCCTAATATTTTTATATATGCACTTTTAGCAAGTGTGAAAACACTTCATTTAAGACATATTTTCACTAGCCAATGCATACACGATTGTCTCAATCAAGGTAAGGATATTATATATACTGAATGTTCAAAACTAGTGCATATAAAATTAGAATCAATCTCTATTCTCCTCTTATACAAACTTAGCTTGTATAAAAATACTAAATTCAAGGGGACATACTATTGTATTTCTGTAACTTTAAAATAAATCAACTACTATATGAATTAAAAATTAAGTTTCAGGTGCTGGGGTTGTGGCTCAGTGGTAGAGCGCTTGCCTAGCACATGTGAGGCCCTGGGTTCGATCCTCAGCACCACATAAATAAGTAAATAAATAAAGGTATTATGTCAACTACAACTAAAAAATATTTTTTAAAAAATTAAGTTTCAGATACTGACTTGAAGAAATCATGGACAACACTAAATGTGGTTAATGTCCAACTTAATAAATTTCAGACGTGATTTATAAAATGCAAATAATTTGCCAAAATCCAGGAATTTAAGTAACTAAAACACATCATATGTAGGAATGGAAAACCTGGAAACCATCATATGTAGAAATCTGTATGATGCAAAGAGCATATAATAGAGCCCATCCACTATTTTATCTTGCTTCAAACACTGCCTTGTTATATTTTAATAAATTAGTCAAAAACTATACATGCAAAAAAAATTTAGCAAGCTAAGGCATATTTAATATAGTCAATATTTTCAAACTCTTTCCCTCAAGAGGTAAGATATTTTTAGTCACAACTTAACCTAGGCTCACCTGATGATTTTCAGGTTGCAATAGAATGTGTCAGAATGTTTGTAATTTGAAGCACATCTCCATATTTAGCTCCCTAAAAGCAATTTCAAGTGAATCTACAGCAGACACCTAGTACCAGATATGTGAATGTGACCATCCTAGAGAGCCCCATCTCAACATGTCAATTAGTGACCCAGGTTAGTACAGCCTAAATTCCAATCCAAAAAATTCTAAGTAATAATAGTCTTCCTTTTACCACAAAGTTTTCAGATGATTCATGTAAAGCAATTCATTAATATATAAAACATAGGTTAATTCAAAATAGAAATTATTGGTACTTTAAAAAACCCACAAAAGACAGTTTTAGTTCCGGATTTAAAACAAAAATTTAGTGTTTCTCTAAAAAAAAATATGATCTATTCATTTAACATAAATTTATTTTACTGGTTTTGTGATAATAGCTATGTGTGTGATAATGCAATGCAAAGCAAAACGGAAAAGAAACAAAAGTTATTTGAGTTTAATGAAAATTATTTAACTAAGTAATTTGACTTCAAAATAATTACTAATTTCCTTTTCTCTTTGACTTTTTAATACCTAATTAACTTAATAGAATCACTTTAATGCATTATCCATAATCTCTAAATTTAAATATATTTTACTTCTAGATGAAATTTCCAGTCAGTGATTTCCTTTAGGGTTCAATATGTGACCCTCTCAAAGCCTTGCATCATCACTGGGCATGAAAACAAAGCACTAGACTGAGTGCACAGGTAATTGTACTAGATGCATTTTATTGTAGAGACCAGAGAGAGAGGGAGATGTGGCAGATATAGTAAAAGTGTGAATTCACAAGTAAAGGCTGGTTAACCTCGCTCAATTGGGTTGTCAAATTGGGCATGATGTGTTTCTTGAACCACTTCCACCTTTGACACAGATAGGAATTCTTGTAGTGGATTCAGTTTTGATCTTCAGAACTACATTGGTTTGAAATTATCTAAGTGTTTTCGAATGTGGAGTAGTGAAGACACATGTGTTGGGATAGAAAGGTATAATGACATGGAGAAGGGCTCAAATTTTCCATACATAATTGATAGAAAAAAAACCATATTTCTGGCATTTTTTATTGAAAATATTTAATCATCATGCCCTATTGCTTGAATAATACCATAAGCCTTTAAGGTATGTTTACATACATTTTACAAATCATATTTAAATAGTTATGACAAAGAAGTAGGTGTGTACTAAAATATTTGTTAAAGATATCTTTTTAAAGATAACTTAAAAGATTCTTGTTCTTTACAAAGCTGAGCAAGAAGTTGTGTTTTTAGTAGGGCAAGGATAAGTAAGATAAAGAAAATTAGTAAGGCCATAGCAATAGATAATCTAAGAACAAAACCAGAAACTCAGTTCCACGAATGCTGAGATTTGAACAAATTTGCACTTCACATGGACGCTCAACATCTATCACTGCATGGCTAACAAAAATGAATATGAGAATGAGTATGTGGGCTGGGGATATGGCTCAAGCGGTAGCGCACTCACCTGACAAGCGTTCGGCCTGAGTTCGATCCTCAGCACCACATACAAAGATGTTATGTCTGCCAAAAACTAAAAAAAAAAAAAAACAATAAATATTAAAAATTCTCTCTCTCTCTCTAAAAAAAAATGAGTGAGTTAATTAGCGTATGACTAAATGTATTTACATAGTTTTTGTTCAGTAATATTTTTATGAAAAAATTAAATGAACAAATCACTGAGAAGATATCATTTAAGAATTAATAAATCCTAGTATTGAAGTTTTACCTTGTTTTCATTTTTAATCAATTGCTGGTAGGTGGGGAGTTACATAAAAAACATTTAATTATTATTTTCATACTCAGTGTGACAAATTTTAATACTAAACTAAACATGTACTTTTTGAAAATAAAATTGTCATACATAAAGTGGGATTATAGATGTTACCTATAATTTCACCTGTACTAAACTGATATGTTCATTCCACAGTCTTATCCACACTAAATTATAATATTGAGAATTATGAGAAATATTTCAGAACATACTTTTCATTGTATATTTGTCTATAACTATATTTTTTATATTTGAATCTATATCTAAACATACATACATATATGTGGTATATGTACATATAGCATACATCACTTTTATCTGAATCAGTATAAATTATCAGAAATTGACAGCAAATTAAACGTATTTTATAAAACATTTTCATTTTCCTAAAAGTGTCATTATTGACATTCTTTCAATGTTCTGTTAGTAATATGACTATCTATTTTTAAAAAGATAATTTTATTTTTCAGTCTGTGATATATTATTCATATAAATATTTGAAAAACACTATAAAAGATTTTAAGTTTTAAAATCCTGTAATCCAACAGCATTTGGAAACCACTGAAATTCCAACAAAGGTAAACCAACAAAATTAGCATGTTAAATTGATGAAGTTCAACAGAAAGAGAAATTTATGAGAAAACATCATAAACAATAACATATATAACTAAGATTTAAATTTCTAATCTAAACATTTAGTAGATAATGACTTACTTAATAGATTCAAAGACTGGAAAAGTTACCTTTTGGTCTTCTCAAGCATGCTAAAAGAACTTTTGTAAAGAATGTAAACTAGTTGTGATAGTATTTTCTTAATACTTATCTACTTTTAAAATTTTTGCAGTTTCAAAAAAATTTAAATGATGCCATAAAATATGCAATCATTTTTTTAATTCTTAGAAAAATGTAAATACTCATTTATCAGATGCTACTTTGATTGTAATGATGACTAGAGATAGCAATTATCAACATTTTGCTTTGGATACCTAAAGATGTTCAAGATACTCTCTGGGGTGCTATAAGGTGAAACTCTTTTCACAACTCTAAAGTATTATTTACCTTTTTCACATTCATTCTCTTACAAAAATACAGAATGCAATGTTGGTCTGGTTTCTAATTACACATCCCAATTCTAATTTCTAATCTAATTTCTAATTATACATTCTAATTACACATTACCTTTAAAGATAAAAATCAGTTCTTAAGATTTGGTGTACTATTACATTATAATGGCCACAATTTTCTTAAAAATTATTAAATAGTTCCTGACCTATATCTGTAAGGACAGAATTTCTTTATATACATCAGCCAAATAAACATATAATGGCAGATGGGAAGCAAAAACAAATATGCTGTCTCCCAAGGACACAGACATTAAAAAAAATCCAGAAAATAACAGTGGTGTTGAAACAAAAATTTTTGAATAAATTCTATTGATGTTAACATATAATTGATTTATTATTTGTACTTTAAATAAAATGAATAATGTTAATAATTTTAAATCTGTTTAAGTCATGTTATGATAAATAGATGTAATCCATAAATTCATAAATATATATCATCTATTTTATTTAAATTTTCTACTTGTACATATCCATTTATTTATTTATTTACCTTTATTTTTATGTGGTCCTGAGGATAGAACTTAGGCTCTCCCACATGCCAGGTGAGTGTTCTACCACTGAGCCACAACCCCAGGCCTCATTTATTTTTAAAAATGTAAAAAACTTATGAGTTCAAATTATTTATGCATTATAAAGACATTATAAAGTATATTTTCATTCTATCATATTCCAAATCAACTAATACTTTCAATTCAAAAATATTTTTAAGAAGAAATAGAACTATTTTTCAGCTAATAAAAAGGATATTCTTGAGTTTAACTCATGAATCTTTTTCTGAAAATGTTTTCAGAATAAGAAAGATAGATTTTTGTAATTATAGTTGTGTTGTAGACAGACCTGTTGTGCTCAGCTAGTGGGATAGGTTGACTAGTGACATCACTAGCCTAGCTTTTTTTGGGATGCTGTACAAATAACTGAGCTGCCACAAAGCCTTGTAGATTCAAACAGCAACTCTTTATCCCCCAACTCTCACTGGTACTGCACACACAATACACGGGAACACACTCCTTCCACTGGGCTCCTTGCACAATCTCCCTGACCCCCCTCCCCCAAAGTAGCAGGCTCCAAGGCAGATTCCCGGAGCCGCCCTATTCCTGGAGCAGGGTCCATATACAACTCAATCAATCCAGCATCAAAGCAATTATATACAGCTTAACCCAAATCATCATCTCTCCTTTCAAGCATTCCCTCTGGCAATATGCCAGGAGTCATTCTGACTGTGGCTCTCAACATACAAGTAGCCTCCTGAGTAACCTGGTGTACTAGCAAGCAAGTAATTTTTCATTAACTTGCCCAGACTCTTATCACATGTGAGGAAAAGTCAGTCCTTTGAGTTAATATATAGCCGAACATTCTAGTCTGAACTCACTCTCATTTTCTCCTTAACTTGTATAGGTTTTATGGGAAGAGGAAAGAACACTTTAGAGATTTGGTGTTTTACTCTGCTTATTTTCTAAAAGGATGAGACATAGTTAATATAAATATATAGATGAGAGTGGAAGTTTTTTCATAATTTTTCTGTGTTTGTGCATGTGTTTTCCTCACACACCTGAGGAACTGGTGAAATAAGACTTATTTATGATCTGGTGCTTTCAGGAACCACATTTTAATTAGACTGAACTTAAAGTATGTCATTTAAGTGACAAGCACTTAGAGTTGCAGTAAACTAGCTTGTGTATATGGTGTCTAATTTTAGTATCCCTTTCGTTTGCTATCATATAATTTCAAGTAAAAATATATAACAAAAAATAATTACAGGGTTAGAAGGTAAAAGTAACAGGATTTGAGTATTGTGAAGTTTAAATCAATAAAAATAAACCAAGAAAACTACTTAAATATAAAGTAGACTATATCCACAAAAATTCTGTAGGCTAAGTAAATATTTTGGCCTCTGGAAACATAACCATATCTGTGCTCCTCTAAATGTTTTATGCCAGAGAAAAATAACCACAACAAAAAAATTATCAACACGCAAACTTAAACTATCAAACACTGTGTTAAAACTATCCATTGCAGAATGCCTGAAAAAATTTTTATGTGAAGTAACAATTGTTACTGTGATGCTTGACCCAGTGTCACTTAAAGTGTCAGAAGCAATCTCCAGTAAAACAGATGCTTGTATTAAAAGCATTAACAAGAGCCACAGTTGTCCAAGCCTTCTCCTGAAGTTATATTGCTGTTTGACAATTCAGTTTCAAAATTAGAAGCTGAAAAGTTTATTTTCAAAGCAGAAAACAATATCTATTCAGCTTTATGCACATGAATCATCAAAACAACAATGATTAGCTCTAAAAAATATCCTAAATAACCCCACACAAACTATGGGTGCTATCTAGCATTCCACAGAAAAAAGCAAATCAGAAGTGATTTTCAGAACCTATAACACATGACCACACATCCCAGAATACACAATGGTTCATTATGGTACCAACTATACTATCTACAAATTTTTGAATGCTCCAAACCCTCTGTTTTAAACAAATTCTCTTAATGGAGCTTCATCTTTTCCTTGCCTTTTTTTTTTCCTCAAATGAAGTCCTTTGTTGAGATTGCAACTTAAGATCTTTCACTGATCTCTTTCCAAACTGGAACATTTCCTAAAAAGAGTGCTATGTTGTCCAGTGTGATGGCACAAGTCTGTGTTCCAGGGAGACTGAGGCAGGAGGACCACAAATTAGAGGGCAGCCTCAGCAATTTAGCAAGCCCATGTCTCAAAGTAAAAAGGGATGGAGATGTAGATTACAGGGTTCAATCCTCAGTAACAGAAATAAATAAATAAATGAAAATAAAGAAAGTGTTTAGTTCTGGACCTTACATTTCTAAGATGCCAGTCAATTTCTTGACTTTGTGGGACATAAACATTATTGTTGTTAAAATATAGTACTGTTACAAGTGAAAAGGTCGGGCGAACGTCGGAGGAAAAGACCACCAAGAGACCGTCTCATGCAATAGCAAAGGGTTTATTGGGGGTCCAGCATGCTGGGGCTCAGAGCTCACTTCAGAAGAGCAGAGAACAAAGAGCCCCAAGAACAACTTGAGCAGAGTTTATATACATGCTTTGGAGAGGGCAGGGACTCTACATACATCATAGCCTCCCTTAGCAAATCATCATATACTGCAGGAAAATCAAACAACAACTCTAAAACATGATTAGCACATTCATCGGCGGGAACAGGTCGGGCAGGGGGTGATTGGTTAGCCCTGAGGAGGGGGATACATTTAAACTGATTGGTTGAAGCCCTGAGATGTATACGTGCTGAGCTGCACAGTTTCTGGGAAGGGGTTGTTAAGTAACTAGGTGGTCAGGGATGATTTTGACACACATCTAATGGGCAGTTCTAGGACTTGTCTTAACTGCCACAGGAATTTCAGGTTCTGAGTGCAGCTTAGAAACTTTACAAAACCTGGTCCTTTACATTTTAATTTCAATTTCTTTTCTCCTTTCACAAGTATCTATCACCATTTAAAGTATCACATCAATTTACAGGGCAGTGGGAGTTACTGGCATTTTGCTAAGCTTTTGTATGTTCAATTACAAAAGTTAATGATAACCTTTTTAAAGTTTTTCTTTAATTAACTTCAATATACTTGTTTTGAAGTTTAAATTCATGCAACATATTGGGAAACACTTTTTGTTTATAACTTATAATAAATCATGATTTGAACATTGATTTTTTTTTAATCTAGGGGTTTCTGGATCAATGATTTTCAGAAATTCAAGTTAAATGAAATGAACTCAAAATTTGAAAGGCTTGTTTATTTTCTGTGACCTGGAATCACATCTTTTATTAAAAACTTCTACAACTTCCAAATATTTATTGGAGTATCTGCAGTCATTGTCCAATGAAGTCTTTTGAATAAAACATATTTCTTGAATGAAGTAGAAGCAAATTATTTTTCCAATTTAACAATAACAAACTTTTTAATCACATTTAAATCAGAACAGCAGGGTGTATAAATGCAATGTTTTTATTTGCAAGATTTTTATTTGCAACGTTTAGTAAAATGTAATATATTGTAGATATGTTTCTTTAATTTCAACATCAAAACTGTTTACAGATATGTGATACTGTGGATATATTTAGGGGAAAACAAAAAAGTGACTTCTCTATAGAATTTTGACTAAAGCCTACTCCCTCTAAAGGGAGTAGTCAAAATTATATAACTCAAAATTTATAATTCAAATTTAGTCAAAATTATATAACTCAAAATTTCCTATAACCTTTCATAGAAAAGGTTCCTGTAGGTGTATTTGTTATGTGTAACTTTGAAGGAATTGAGGAACAGTTACAAATACGATTCCTGTTCAAAGGGCCTTGGAAGAAGAGTGTCTACTTCTACTAATGAAGACCTGTCATCTTTCTTTGTTTTGCAGTAGGAGTTAGATATGCTGATACTGGATTCATGATGATCAGGAAGAATTTTAATAATTATTGGTGTAAAATATAGGTTAATGTCAAGTTAATTTCTATAAGTAAAGCAATGCAGGTAGAATTTTTAAGACTGTCTTTATTTTCCAAAGACTGTCTTTATTTTCCAAAGAGGTACTTTCATTTACATTGAGGCTATCTGTAGTGGAGAACAAGATTTCCATTTCTTAATAACACAGAAATAATTGAGCTCTTTATAATTGAGTCTTCTTTAAATTGTTTTTTTAAAATATATTTTGGCTCTTGTATAGGTTCTGAAAATCACTTCTGTTTTGATCATTTCTATGTAATGTTAGCAAACACATTTTGTGTGGGAGTCTGGGATATTTTTCTGAGCTAATCATTGTTTTGATGGTTCAAGTGAATAAAGCTGGACACATATGTTTTTCTGCTTTGAAAAGAAACTTTTCAGCTTCTAATTTTGAAACTAAATTGTCAAACATCAAGATAACTTCAGAAGGCATAGGCTACACAACTGAAGGTCTTGTTAGTGCTTCTAGTACAAGTGTCTCCTTTACAGTAGATCATCTTTAACACTTTAAGTGACACCAGGTCTTGCACTACAACAGCAATTGTCACTACACATAAAATGTCTTCAGAGATTGTGCAATGGACAGTTTTAACAGTATATAATCACGTTTAACTTTGCTTGTTGATAATTTTCTTGTTGTGGTTCTTTTTCTCTGGCATAGAACATTTAGAAGAGCACAAATATTTATGAACCAAAATACTTATGAATCAACATATTTCTTTAGGCTACAGAAGTTTAGCTTTTATTCCACAACAGTTAGAGCCCAGCTCCAAATATTTCTTAAGTGTAGCCTTTGCCTCTCCTGGAAAGAAGAGGTTTGGAGCATTGTTCCCCTACCCTTCCCATACACACATGTTGAAAGTAGCAGTGTCTGCTTTAAAACAAAACTATTTAATTAATGAATCCATACTAATGTCAGAATAAATAATCTTACATCAAATATTTTTAAGAATAAAGAAAGTTATTGTAATATAAGAAAATTTACTTAAATAACATGGTACATGTATTTTATGAATGTCATACCTGAAACATAGCCTGAATATAAAAAACTACACATTAATGGACCTGTAGAGTTTCCACATCATTATAGTGGGAGATATAAATACACTGGCCATTTATGAACTAATTATACAGCTAATGAATAGCAAAACAGCCTTTAGCAAAATCAACAAGTTTGATCTCATCAAGATGTGAGTAACTTTGCTTTCAGCAATTGTAAAATTTGCCTATTTTCAAAATATATAGAAAATATGTCATACATCCTATAATCGGTCTCAAAAATTTTCATCGACTATTGTATAAATTCTGTTCTCCAACACTACAGTGCAATTATATGAGAATTTAATGTCCCAAAGAAAAAATATAAAACTAAATAATTGGAAATTAAAATAATTATAATTTATTGAATAATGTAAAGATAAATTGTCTAAATTTATCATAATTTGCATTTAAAAATACTTAAAATATTATACATCTGTATATCACTGAAGTGAGATTTCACAGAATATTTATAACAATAAGGGACATTGAAAAATAAGTTATTTGGGGTTGGGGTTGTAGCTCAGGATTGGAGTGTTTGCTTAGCATGAGTGAGGCACTGGCTTTGATCCTCAGCACCACATAAAAAAGTAAACAACATAACATTTTTAAAAAGTTTAAAAAAAAAGAAATTTATTTATTCTTCACCTGGTAAGTGAACTCACTGAAAATTAAAAGAATAAAATGAGGAGTTAAATAATAAAAATAGCTAGGAAATTAACCAAAATATTATTTTAATAAAGCGATCATAAACAACCTCACTTTTTTAATCAAAGAATTTGCTAAAACTCTAATGAACATTAAAAAAAGAGATGGCTATAATATCAAAGGTATTTAAGGTAATTAGAAAAGAAGATAACATGCATAATTACTTACTATACTTTGAAATTAACAATGATACTGGTATTTTCAAGGGAGTACATGTCATCTCAAAACTGATACTGGGATTCTTTCTTATTTTTAAAAAGTGGCATGATAAGGATTGGAAAATACAGAATACTGACATTGGATACATACCTCTATTTTCCTTTATATAAATTTAATCTTATTGACTCATATGAAATATTGGAATACTACATGATTCAGCTTTCTTGAGAACTAGTGAATTAATGGATGTAAACTCCTGACATATATTTGGTATTATATTCAAAATTATTATAATTTGCTAATTAATCACTAGTAATAAGAGCATAGGACTCAATATTTAATAGGTAATTTATTACGAATTTTGAGGAACATACATATCACTACCAGAATAATTTATCTTTTATTGTGGATTTAAAACGCTAGTAAATTAATTCCAATATCCAGTTAAAATTAAAATATACCATGATGGTATTGTTTTTATTTCAATTATGTAAGGGGCAGAATAATTTGTGGAAATATTAATTTGTGTTTTATTCTCTCTGGACTTGCCTTTCCACTTTCAATTAGGTAATGAGACTATTTGTTTCCATGCCCTGGGAGAGAAATGTTCTGCTAGGCTAAATACCAGCAGTATATGTACAACTTTATTCCTGGTTACTGATTTCTAAACATTTGATATTCCTGTGGATATTCAGAAAATATGGAAGAGAAAGAGGAGAATGACTTTAAAGTTTGAGGTTGGAGGGGGATTGCTTAAGATTCCAAATAGATGCAATGTAAAGGTTCATATGTCAGGTTCCCTTCAGACACTCCAGGTCGGGAAGGAGTCAGAAACTAGGACAATGGCTGAGTGTTGTTCTTAGGCAATTCTAGCTAGCACTCTTTGGCTCCTACATTAAGTGAAGATTTCCAAATCCAAGTTTGGCTCATAAGCAGAACTGAAAATTTCAAGATACCTTGTACTCTGAGGCAAGGACAATATAGACAATTCTGGTGAGCTAAAGAATGTAGGTACTTGTCCAGTTTCTGAAGTTTTCTTTTTCTTTTCTTTTCTTTTCTTCTTCCTTCCTTCCTTCCTTCCTTCCTCCCTCCCTCCATCCCTCCCTCCCTCCCTCCTTCTTTCTCTCTCTCTCTCTCTCTTTCTTTCTTTCTTTCTTTCTTTCTTTCTTTCTTTCTTTCTTTCTTTCTTTCTTTCTTTCTTTTTCTTTCTTCTTTCTTTTTCTTTCTCTCCATTGGTTTATTTCCTCAAATGAGCAGTAAGCTAATTACAAATAAGCAGATCTCCTATGATGTGTCTGAGGTTTCCTTAGGATTCCATTGTTCTTGTACACACAGAGCAGTGAAAAAAACTTAATAATGGAGACTGACATTCCTAATAGGCTGTCAGTACATAGCTTCTTAGTCATATTAATTCAATTTTAAAAATATATAGATATTTTATGTTATATCCCTTGGAGGCTGAGTTCAGAGAATAAAGTTTATACTCAATGAGTTGAATATTTTTAATGTAGTAACCTACTATTTAATGATATCAAAGTGAAAAATTAATCTTAAATGTTGCAGGAGATAAGTTTGACAATATAAACTATTCTTCTTGCCGTTCAAGATAAGTCAATCTTTTTTTTTTTGAAAAATCATGGCACTTCATCTTAATCCTCTTGTTTTAACTCAGTCAGGTTGCATCAGAAGCCACCAATACTGCATGACCGTGAATTAGTCCAAGTTGAGCTAAAGACAACCTGGGCTTGAGACCATATATTTTCCTGGTACTGAGATCCATAATAACAAGGAGTTTAGCTTTTGTTGACACTCCTGTTTTTTCACAAAATCTATTTTTAAAAATCTAAACTCTATAATGCTTGTTTTTAATATAATTGAAATAAACAGAGGTAGGAAAGAAAGAAAATAGTTGAAATATAAAATCCTCAGACTAATCTGAAATGTATTCTGCAACAGAGATGTCATGCAGAGCACTGGTTGATGAGAGTAGACATTTTGAGTTCAATGATCCACAGCCCTGAGGAGCTTGTGAGGGACTGCCAATTCCAAAACAGTCACTTTCATCTGTTTGGCTTCACTGACTACTGGAAGCCATATTGCCAAGGTTTTAATTTTAGCACAACCTTTTCTTGTTTGCTTGTTGTCTTGTTTGTTTTCCCTTGTCCTGCCTCTATAACTCATGCAAAGTATGGTTCTTCCTGGTCTTCCTGGTGCTACATGATGCCTCATGAGGGAGGAGACACAGAAATACCAGCTTCCTGCTTGGTTTAGGCATTGAACAAACCCTGGAGTTCCCAGCACAGCTGCTTCTCAAAGCTGTTGATTTGCACTATAAAAATTGATCCAAGTACTTTGCTCTCCATCTGTCCCATGGCTTGCTCTTGCTCCTCTAATTAGAGGGTGTTAGTTAGCTCCTGCCAGTATCTCTTCTTTTGCTGTTTCCTCAGTAAGTGAAGTTGTGTGTTGAATGTATTGCCTCCAATCAGTCTAACCTCTCTGCATTTGACTATAGAAGGAAACAACAAGAAAACCAACAATTTCTGATCTGTACAGTGTATTTATCCTTATTTTGTTATTTTTTATGCATAAGTAGAGTGTTTTGGTTTTTTTGTAATCTTAAGGCATGTATGAATACAGCAGAAGGCAATTAATTGAATGTGAGATCCCTGCACAAAAGAATGTGCAATATTTGTTACTAATACACATAATTGCTTAAAATACATATTAATGGGGTGATTCTGATCATTTTATCAAGAATGCTGTATCTTAGGTCAGCAACATGGACTTACTTCTGTCTGTGTTTTCCACAATTGGCAGTTCACACTGACTTATCATATTTAACAAATTCTGAATTGTTGAATGAATGCATAGATGAATCATTTAAGTTATAAAACAAAGGAAATATGGAAATATTTATAGTATGTTATTTTTTTATTTAGAATTTTATAGAGAAAAGAAATGTTAAGTGTGGGAAACAATGATAAAATTGAAATAAATAGGAAAAAAAAATCTAGTGAAAACCATCAAATTTTCTCATCAGAATGGTACCTATATAATAAACAAAATGAAAATGTAGGGGCAAGTGATAAGATATATTTTAAAAATCTTTGTGGCATAAGCTAATGTTTTCTATGTAAATGACTTAACATTTCAAATGAATGTGTCTCACGTATCCTCAAATTTATATTAAATAGAAGTTTTAGGATATGAAGAGAAAGAACTGCATGGACCATATTCATTTTCAACTGTTTGCAACTTTTATTTATTTCTTAAAGCTTCTGCTGGAAAGGATTATTTCCGGTATCTATTAGCAACTGCAATTCAAGAAGCAGTGACTATTCTACTTCAGGTTCAAACTCAAGTTAACATCTTCCAGTTCTGACTGATATACTTTTTCATCTCATTTGTGTTTATCTTCTCCCCTTGCAGTAGCCAAGGGATTTGTGTAAGTTCTATTAGCTAGAAATGGAAAAATGCCTGCTTTCTTAATATTTAAACTCAGTAAAAAAAAGTCTGCAATCATAGGAGGAAATAAAAAATGGAAAAGGAAGAATAAACTAAGAAGCTAGCCCTAGTTTCACACAGAAGCATGCAACTTGTGTTCATGTTTTCATAAAATAAATTAGTGAAGTACATTCTCTATTTGCAGTCTCTTGAGGGGAAAGATAAATCTGGCAGACATGGCAAATCAAGAAGTATCCTGGATTATGGACTGGGTTGAATGCCTAAGTAGTTACTAGCTGAGATATAAGACTACATTTCAATTACATGGGATGTCTTTTAAATGAAAGAAATTACAGTAGTATCTCATCCAGTTTAATGCTTGATCTTATTTATGCTAAATTTGTTCTAAAGTATATTTTAAGCAGTAATACACAAAACAAAGGAAATACAGAAATATTTATAGTAAGTTATTCTTTTATTAAGAATGTTTGGGTTATTTAAATATGGAGCATAGTTATTCCAAAAAGATCTTTTTGAAAACCTTATCAGATTAGGTATATTCAATGACCATCAATAGCTTCTTATTAATGTCATTTTATTCTACTTAAATTTAACAATGTGAAGCAAACAAAATCCTGATGTATTCAATTACTTGGAAATAATGTTTTTAATAATATTTATTCTTATAATTTTAGATTTAGTGAGGGCAATCATGTCTGAGGTTCAGTATTCTATTTTATACTCCACATAGGAGACTGTAGCCCAGTGGCTGTCCTGACTCTCCTGTTGTGTCAGCTCACCATCAAGATGGCCCCAAGCTTAGGAAAGACAGGCTGCTGTTCCATATGCTTGCTCATGCACATTTTCTTAGGGATCACTCACTTATGGGCAAGACAATCACAAGCAGCATGAAGCTCAAGAGGAGAAGGGCTAAAACCTCTAGCCAACAGATATGTGAATAATTTTTGGAGGGGATCCTCTACCTTCAGTCAAGTATTCATAAATTTTATACAGATTGACAAACTGCACTTCAAGAGATGCTGTGGACCTCAAGAAACCTTTCTACCTTATTTCCTAGACTCTACCTAGGCACTTTGCCCTTCTCTTATTGCTTTATGGACCTCTTGCTCAATCTCTCCCTCTCTGACTGTGTGTATGTATGTATGTATATGTCTGTCTGCCTACACACACACACACACACACACACACACACACACACACACACACAAGTATCTCTGAACAGGGCAGAAAAAGGAAGAGTGAGAGATTCCCTATACAAAAAGTAAAAATTAAAATTGTTTTCATTTTAAATTATTTTAGTCAGACATATAGTAATTATCATTTATAAACATATAGTTTTATTATTTATAAAAATATTACCATTAATATTGAAACATTTTCTCTGACATAAGAGTTTATATCTTTTTTTATTTTTAAATAAACTCAAAGCTTTTTCAATATCCTAAAATAAAAGCATTATGGGCTTTAAGCAGGTCGTGTATTAAGAAGTAGATGTATTCATCCTGATTGAGAACCACATTACTACCCCGTTCCCTTATTATGGATCCTTAGAAACTACACGAGGAAATAAAAAGTTGTGGTTATTGAAATACATTTTATGTAGCACATAATAGAATGGATTCTGTTTTTAAGTAAAAAGCAATGAGTTTCCTGTTAGGCATAAAGCAGGAAGAAGACATATATTAAAAACAAACACCACGCATGTGTTAAAAGATTAGCTTTCTATTTATTTTAGAATATTTTCTTCTCTAAAAATATTTAATTTTTAAATGCCATATACTGTTGGTGGGAGATGTTTGATAGCATGTCAGCTGCTGTAATTTTATTACCAGATCTCTCCCCAAATCCATTACTTGTTCCATAATAATGTTTCTAGCTTTAATTTTGCAAACTTTTAGAGATTTCAATCTGATGATAGGCCATATCCAAAGCACATAGGCCAAATTTAGAGAGCTGGTGATGTTTTTGTAAACATGGTTTTATTGTAAAGCTATCTCATCCATTCACTTAGGAACTATGTATAGGTGTTTTCACTCTAGAAAAAGGGCATTAAGTAGTTGGAATAAATATTTTAATGACCTTTAAAGTGTTAATAGTTATAATCTGGCACTTCTCAGGAAACCAATAGATCTTTGAATTAAACCAAGTCTAAAAATTCTGTAGTAAATTTTACTTTATCCATGTTGAGATCAAACAAATGAAAGACTGAATAAATAATTTCAAGGAAATTCACTTTATTAAAAATTAATGCATAGACCAATAGTAAAGAATATAGGACACAGAGACTAACCCACAAAATTACAATTATTTTATATTAGACAAATGTGCCAAAAACAAACATTGGAGAAAAGAATGCCTTTTCAACAAATGGTGCTGGGAAAACTAGAAATCCATATGCAACAAAATGAAATTAAACCACTATCTCTCACCATGCACAAAACTAAACTCAAAGTGGATCAAGGATCTAGGAATTAAACCAGAGATTCTGCATCTAATAGAAGAAAACTTAGGTCCTAATCATCATCATGTGGTATTAGGCCCCAATTTCCTTAATAAGATTCCTATAGTGCAAGAATTAAAACCAAGCATCAATAAATGAGATGGAATCAAACTAAAAAGTTTCTTTTCAGAAAAAGAAACAATCTGTGAGGTGAACAGAGAGCCTACATTCTGGGAGCAAATTTTTACCCCTCCCACATCAGATAGAGCACTAATCTCTAAAGTATATAAAGAATGCAAAAAGTTTAACACCAAAAACAAGCAAACAAACAAATGAATAAACTAAACAAATAACCCTATCAATAAATGGGCCATGGACCTGAACAGACCCTCTCAGAAGATGACATACAATCAACAAATATATAAAAAAAAGTTCATCATCTCTAGCAATTAGAGAAATGCAAACCAAAACTACTTAAGATTTCATATTACTCCTGTCAGAATGGCAGCTATTATGAAGACAAACAAAAATAATATTGGTGAGGATGTGGGGAAAAAGGTACACTCATGTATTGCTGGTGGGACTACAAGTTGGTGCAGCCAATAAGGAAAGCAGTATGGAGATTCCTTGGAAAACTGGGAATGGAACTACCATTTGATCTAGCTATCCCTCTCCTTGATCTACACCCAAAGGACTTAAAAAACAGCATACTACAGGGACATAGCCACATCAATGTTTATAGCAGCACAATTCACAATAGCTAAACTGTTGAACCAACCTAGATGCCCTTTAGTAGATGAATGGATTTTAAAAAATGTGGCATTTATACACAATGGAATATTACTCAGAAATAAAAGCAAATAAAATCATGGTATTTGCAGGTAAATGGATGGAGTTGGAGAAGATAATGCTAAGTGAAGTTAGCCAATCCTCAAAAAAAAATGCCAAATGTTTTCTCTGATATAAGGAGGCTGACTCAAAGTCAGGTAGGGTGAAGGAGCATGGGAGGAATAGACAATCTCTAGATAGGGCAGAGGGTTTGTAGAGGAAGGGAGGAGTCACGGGGTTAGAAATGATGGTGGAATGTGATAGACATCATTATCCAATATACATCTTTGAAGACATGAATTACTGTGAATATACTTTATATATAACCAGATATATGAAAAGTTGTGCTCTCTATGTGTAATATGATGTATAAGGCATTTCACTATATAAAAAATAAAAATGATAAAAATTAATGCATGTAGTATTTTATTTTCTCTCCTATCCAAAGCTAATAGCTAATAATTTCAGAATATTGAGAACATCTATGCCTCTAGGTATCCAAAGTTATTACTTTATAATAACAAATTTTTTATTGTTGTTTTTATTTTATTTTGGAATTTATGAAGGCTTTTTATCATAAAGCTTTTATATCACTGAAAAGGCCTTATTTAAAAGGCATTATTTAAAGTCTTTATTTTGTCTCAAATATCATTCCTTCCAATATTTTATTGTGAGTCTTCATAGGTTACTAGAATAAATTTTGTTTCACTATTTGAAGTAAGCATAAATAATAGATTAGATTATTTTCCTTTGAAGAAAACTAGATGTGAACATTACAAATATCATTCTTACTAATCAAAACTTGAATTTATTTATTCTACAGGATTAATAATCTATATTTCCTCCAACTATGTACCAGTTTGAGAAATAATATTTATAAAGATAATCTCTTCTCCACTATAGATTAATAGGAAATTAATTTAATATTAGGAATGTTTTAGCTTCAATATAAAGTCTTGTTAAATTATAGCATAACAAGTGATAGCAGTTACGGTTTACTTAAGAGGTAGAGACAGAGGCAGTCTAGGGTTATGGGGAAGCTTAGATGTGGCAGCAAGAAGGCTTTCTGATCTTTCCATCCCAGTGCCCTACCCTTAATTTTTATTATATTTGCAAGATAGCTATCATAACAATCTATTGATAGATTGATAATAGATACAATCTATCGATAATAGATACAATCTATTATCATTAGCATCCTAATCATTGTTCTTTTAAGTTTTTTTTTTTAAATGTGAGTTTTTCAGCAGGTTTTCAACATTCTTTACCTTTCTTTGTCTAATGCTAATCACATGACAGGCCCTAGTTCAGAAAGGCTGGTCAAAGGCTAATCTGATGTTAGAAGGCAATTTCATTTGCATGAAGTCTTTAGCATTAGGGCATATTTTTACTTTACCTTGAGTTATACTAATAAGAAAGAGGAGAGTAAAAGGGGAAGGTTGTATAACTCTAGGGTAGTCAATATACAACATTTGCTACTGAAAAGCAATATGGTATATCCATATGCATAAAATACATATAACTATTACTTGCTTTGGAGAATTTTTATTAAATATAATAACATTTAGTGAAATCTAAGATTAAAAACTGAGGCTGACATGTCCAACAAAAGAGCATTTCTGACAACATCTTTTAAAATACTCTAAGATTATCTTCAAATATTATGTTGAAATTTTATCAGCTTTCAAAGAGCATCACATTTTGACTTGAAGCCCAGATGTTTCTAAAGATTCCACCCAATAAAATCAGTTAGATATTGTAAAGAAAGATGGAGTGTAAAGAAATTGTCAAAATGCTTTGATATTATAAACTTTGTAAATTGACTGATAAATAAGTATTTATCTGTAGTTATGTATAGCACCAGGCTGATTTTCAAATTGTTTATTCATCACTATTAACAAGAAAACTCACTTCCATGGGATATAATTTAAGCCATGGTAAGATGAAGCAGGAAAAAAAACAACTAGCCAAGTTTTAATCAAGTTCTCCATCTCCATGTAACTTGTGATAGTCATATAAACTCTTCTGATGAATAATGAACTCTTACTTGAGATGATTAGGCCCCTTAACTCAGGATATGTATTTAGGTGAAAAATATAATTAGTTAGTGTTCTCTGTTAAACAAAATAATAATTTTTTAAAAACCCTGCTACCTATGGTAGGTACAACACCATGGGAAATTTTAGCATCCATTCCCTTCTCTGAAAATGAAAACTGACCTCACACTTCTGTGGGTCATTTTAAGTAAAATTCTTCTCTCAGAAGTAATATATGACTGAGAGCTCAAATAATTGACCCTTATGGAAACAGTTATCAGTTGAAAATGATTCCATTAACTTTTAATTGAGAATTGAAGGCAATCAATTTCTCGCCTGGCAAAGTGTAAGTCATCTGAACCACAGCACTGATCAAGGTCAATTTAGGAGATGGAAACTACATAAGTTATTTTAACAGAAAGGATTTAAAATAAAGAATTGGCATAAATGATACAGCTTAGATGAGGCATAAAGACACTATGCTAAGTGAAACAAGGATAAATGTTGTACAGTTCCACTTACCTGAGTACCTAGAATGTCAAATTTAAAGGACAAAACATTGAAGGGTAACTTAAAACAAGAGGAAGGGAAAAATGGGAACTTAACTGTTTTGATTACATACGGGATTCAGGATTCCAGTCTTATAAGAAAATATGTTGTTAGGCTTCAGAACAATGAAAATGTACCCAAGGCCACTAAATTGTACACTTGAAATTAATAAAATGGTCAATTTTATGTTGGGATCTAGTTTATCTCATAAATAAATAAATAAACAAATAAATAAAATCCTTTTTTTTTTTTCCTCTTGGAACTGGGGATTGAACTCAGGGGCACTTGACCACTGAGCCATATCCCCATCCTCTTTTGTAATTTAAGTTACTTAGCGCCTTTCTTTTGCTAAGGCTGGCTGTGAACTCTCAATCTTCCTGCCTCAGCCTCCCCAGTCACTGGGATTACAGGCATGTGCCATTGTGCCTGGCAAAATTAGAATTCTTAACTAAGGAGAGAGAAAAGGAAACAAAGTACTGTACTGCATAAGTGTTGCTGCAGGAAGTAACTGCCAATCAGGGAAACAGAAAAAAAAAAAAGTGAAATAATTAAAACATAATATTTCAGAGAAAAGGACACATAGGATTGATGTCAGGACATCTGCACTAAGATGCTACTCAGTTTATGTGGGTCTTTAGAAACAAGGATCTGGGATCCAGGAAATTGGTATTTAGCCTTTAGACAGCAGGTACTGATTTGACTGAAAGAACAGTATAATTGTTTGAAATGTATTCTAAAAGCAACAAATTGAAGTCTAAAGTTGCTTTTAGGAAAAAAAAAATGCTATCATTGGCAACAAAGTGCAGTAGGGGTAACCTGATGAGAATGAAGAGGGAAAGGAAAGGAGTCCGCATCTACTTCCCCCTCTGGGATTCTAGTCTTCCTCTATCCTTTATGTAGGTGGAGACCAACAGGATACAGCTGGCCAGAGAGAAATGAAGAGAGCTGGTCCTAGCTTCACAAAGCAGAGTGCAGAGAGAAGGGAAGGGAGGTGAGCAACCAGAGATTCACAATTGCTGCTTTGAATTGCTATAAATTCTAGTGCTTGATCGTGCATACAGGTCTACACCTACCAAATATTTGGTGAATTAATGAGTAATTATTGCATGCCCATATTCTTTTAGTGGTCATTTATTTTTGACACTGTGGAGAAAATGTAAGAAGTATGAGTCAGAATCTCCAAGAACTTGTAACTCTATTAGAGGTAAAGTCTATTTATTTTAAAATTCACATCCATAATTTTTTAAATATAGTTTTAAAATACACGACAATATTGGAATGCATTACATTCATTATTACCCATATACAGCACAATTTTTTGTAACTCTGTATATATCCATAATTTAAGTTAGACATGATGTGTGGAGATAGGAAAAGTTAAAAAATATTTTAAATATGATTAAAATATGGGTCTGTTCTTTTTACTGTGTTTTTGACTATGAATTTTCCACTGTCTCTAATTCCTACACAAAAGAGGTCTGCAGTTTATTATCATGGCGTTAAATATACCTATAAGCAATTTGCAGAGTGTCTAGCATACTAATATATTTTTATCAGAATACATTTTAAGGGAGGTGTTTTTCTGATTAAACTGATTAAAATTACTTTTAAAACGTCCTGAGAGCAAGAAGAAAATGTCATAGATATTCAGGAATGCTGAGGTTAGAAAGAGCTAAGACTCTTATCACTTATGTCAATGTTATGGTTAAAGATGCATGAGTCTAATTAAACATTCACACAGCAATGAGTTTACATGCTGTTCACTGCTGCAGCCATTCTTAGTATTCAATGTTGTATTGAAAATGACTGAAAGACAGGCTTTGACAAAACAATGTCACAAAAGGTGGCATTTTTTTTGTGTGTGTGCATGAGGGCAGAGCATCTATCTACAGAGGGATTCAGAAATTTGCTTCTTTTTAATTCCTGCTTTTATTCATCTAAACAAATATAAATGTGACTATTATTATTCATAAAGATGATACTTTAATTTACAAATTTTCAGTTTAGAAGGCAAATGCTATTTAGCTATCAGAACTATCAGAACTGAATGAATACAAAATAACTTCAAAGATATTACAATTACCAGTAAACGTATAAATTAATTCAGTTTAAAGTTCCAGTTCAATACACAAACATAACCACATATAGTGGAATACATAGTAGCTTCCACATCAGCAGAGATCCATAATCTTCAAATGCCAACTGCAGACTCTCAATTAGAACAACTTAGTCAAGGCCAGAATTCAACAGACCCTCTCTGAATCATCAAAACTTCTTTTGATTATTCTTACTAGGTGTTGATTTATTTTAGTCATCTTTCCCACCAGGTCTCACTGCTTGTAACAGCTTTATCTATCAGTAATTGCTGACTAAAAGTTGGGATGAATCAATACCAAATTCACAGTACTAATTTTCTTAATGAAAAATTCCTCCCAGCTTTGATCCAGGCCTGCCTGAATGCTATTCCTTTAACTACCTCATTAAGCTCATTTGAAGTTAACCACAAGCTCACAGGGTGGCTATATCAGTAAATTCATGATTGTGGAAATTGGAATTTACCCCAATTCACTGAACTACTTAGAATAAAGTAATTCATTATTATCTCACTTCTTTTGTTCGTTTTAATTGAGCCATTATCATTGTAAATAATAGTGAAATCTGTTATGTAATATTTGTACATGCACACAACATAGTTTTATCAACCACATTCTTTAGTATGGTACCTTCTTTCTCTCTCTCTTCCTTCCTCCCCCTAGTTCAGTGACTCTACTTTATTGATTTCCTTTCCATCATTGTTATTTTAATGCATAATAATTATATAAACAGCAGGATTCATTGTGGTAAAATCATACGTGGAAATAGCATAATTTTGGTGACTGTATTAGCCAACACTTCCTATAGTCCTCAAAGATTAGTCTTTGTTTTATTCCTCTCTCTCTTCTCTTTCTAGCTTTCAGATTTGAGAGAAAACTTTCAACCATTTACTTTCTAGTCTTTGTCTCCTTATTTTACTCTAGCTTACACATGTGAGAGAAAACATTTAAGTCTTACTTTCGGAGTCTGGCTAATTTCACATAAGATGGTATTTCCCAGTTCCATCCATTTACCAGAAAATAACATAATTCCATTCTTTGTTATGGCTGAATAAAACTTTGTTGTGTATATATACCACATTTTCTAACTCCATTCATCCATTGACAGAGACTTAGGCTGGTTACATAATTTAACTATTGTGAATTGTGGTACTATACACATGGGTATGCACGTATCACTCTAGTGAGATATATATATATAGTTAAATACATATAGTTATATATATATGATAGTTATATTTAGTATGACTTTAATTCTTTAGGATAAAGAATGATATAGCTGGTCATATGCTAGTTCCATTCTGATTTTCATACCGATATCCACAGTAGTTGTACTACTTTACAGTCCCACCAACAGTTTACAAGTGTTCCTTTTTCTCCATGTCCTCTCTAGTATTTATTATTGTTTGTATACTTAATAGCTGTCATTTTAACTTCATTAAGATGATAATCAGTAAGGTTTTGATTTCTATTTACCTCATTGCAAATGATGTTGAAGATTTCTTCATATATTTGTTGGCCCTTTTTATTTCTAACTTTGAGAATCATCTGCATAGTACATTTACCAATTTATTATTTGGTTACTTGGGTTTTTTGTTTGTTTGTTTGTTAGGTTATTAGAGTTATTTATATTCTGGATACTGATCCTCTGTCAGAAGAGTAACTATAACTAGCAAAAATTTTTCTTACATTCTGTACGTTCTCTTATTCCATTCTGATTTCCTTTGCAGTAAAAAAAAAAAAAAAAAAAAAAAAAAAAAAAAAAAAAAAAAAAAAAAAAAAACTTTTTACTTTGAAGTCATTCCATTTATTAACTCTTGGTATTATTACCTGAGGTTTAAAATCATATTGAGAAGGTAGTTTTCTGTGCTTATTTGTTGAAGTGTTAACCCCATATTTTCTTCTAGGAGTTGCGAAGTTTTTTTCTTAGTTTTTTTGTACATTGTGAGATGACACTTGTGTGGGGTTAGAGATAAGGATCTAGTCTCATTCCTCTATGTATAGATAATCATTTTTTTAGCAACAATTGTTTAAAAGGTTGTATTTTTTCCAATGTATGTTTTTGGCAGCTTTGTTAAGGATTAGATAACTCTGTCTGTATTGGTTTGTGTCTGTGTCTTCTATTCTGTACTATTGATCTTTGTGTCTGCTTTTATATGTGTACCATGCAGTTTTTATTACTATAGCTCTGTAGGGCAATTCAAAGTCAGGTATTGTGATGCCTCCAGCATTGCTCTATTGACTTAGAATTGCTTTGACACTTCAGGGTCTTTTAGTCTTCCAAATTAATTTTATGACTATTTTTCCTAGTTTTAAAATGTCATTGTATTTTGATAGTGCTCACCTTGAATCTTTATATTGCTTTTGGTAGTATGGGCATTTTAGCATTATCAGTTCTGCCTATGTACAAACATGGGAAGTAGCTGCTCCTTTTATTATCTTCAATGTTCTACAGTTTTCATTTTATACAGCTTTCATATCATTGATTTTTTCCTAGAATCAACTAGGAACAATTCTAATTGATTTTTTTGTTGTTGTTGTTTTGAGGCTGTGGTGAATGAGATAGTTTTCCTTATTTCTTTGTTAGTAAATTGATTGTTGCTCTATAGGAAAGTTATTGATTTTGTATGTTGATTTTGTAACCTCTTATTCTGTTAAATTAGTTTATTGGCTCTAGCAGTCTTCTGGTAGAGCTTTTTTAGATCTTTTAAGTATAGGATCATATCATCTGCAAAGAGAATTAATATGACTTCTTCCTTTCCTATTTTTATTCATTTTACTTTCTTCTCCTGCCTAATGGTTAGAATTTCTAGCACTAAATTAAGGAGTAATTAATTACTACATTAATAACTGCATTAAGGAGTAATTTTCTAGATTTTAGAGAAAATTCTTTCAGTTTTTCTCCATTCATTATTATGTTGACTTTAGATTTACATACATAGCCTTTATGATGTTGTGGTAAATTCTTTCTATATATACTTTTTTGAGTGTTTTTTTTTTTAATCATGAGCAGGTGCTGAATTTTGTTGAAGGCTTTCTTTGCAACTATTGATATGACTTTGTGTTTTTTGTCTTTAATTATATCTGTTAATTTATATATGTTAAACCATTCTTGCAATCCTGGGATTAAAACCAATTTTGTCCTGATGTACAATCTTCTTAATACATTGTTGAATACTATTTTCTAATAATTTATTAAAGGTTTTTCCTCTTAGTTAATCAAGAATATATGCTCTGCAGTTGTCTTTCCTTGGTATGTCCTTTTTTGGTATCAGTGTGATACTGGCTACATAGAATTAACTTGGAAGTGTTCCATCACTTTCTATTTCATGGGATAATTTGAGGAACATTAGCATTTCTTCTTCAAATGCCTAGTAAAATTCTATGACAATTCATCTGTATTTTGTTTTTGATCTATATTGATTTTTTCTATTTGGGCTTCTAAACACATTTGTATTTGAATGTCTATCTTTTTCTCAAATTTTGGAAATTTTTCTTATAATTTGCCTGAAGAGGTTAACCATGCCACTAGTCTGCATCTCATAGCTGTCTTTTATTGCAATGATTCTTAAAGTTGGTCTCTTAATATTTTCTTGCATTTTTCAAATCATGGCTACTAATTTTGTTTTCTTTACTATTATTCAAATATCAAGGCTGACCAATTTGTTTTCTAGGTTTGAGATTCTGTCTTCAGTATGGTCTTCTGTATCAGAGAGACTTTCAATTGAGCACTTTATTAGATTTATTGTTTCCTTAATTTTTAAGATTTTTGCTTTTGCTCCCTTGTTTTGGTATTTCTCATTTATATCCTATACTGAATTCCTTAATTAACTCAATTCCTTTTCTGTGTTCTCTTGTAATTCTTTGATCATTTTTAATAATTACTCTTTTAAATTCTTTATATGGTATTTTCATCCACTTCAAGATCTTTGGAACAAGTTGTTCCACACAAAGATCTTTGGAATCAGTTTCAGAAGTATTATGAACTTTACAGGGCATAATTTTACCTTTTTTCATATTTAATTTATTCCTGTATTTGATTTATATATTTGCAGGGATAGATTTATTGTTCACTCATGTGTGAGCCTTGGGGCACATCTTTTTCTTGCCAAAGTGTTGCAGAGTGATCTAGATTGAGATACCTCATAGATATCATATCCACAGTCTTTTTGTTAATTGTTTGTTTTTGCTGTAGTAGTAAATGTCCATGAATGGGACTTGAGGACCCTCCTAGCCATTATTCCTTGGGGCCTGGTCATTAGTTTGAGGTTTTTGTCTCTTTTATTATTTGTATTTAAGTATCAAGGAAGTTTTAGCATGGTTAATTTGTGTATTGAACAATGTATGCTGACTTTTGCTGGGTTTATCTCCTCAACAGAGTCTCCAGTGTCCCAGTAGATTCCCAATACCTAAAAGAAAGGTAGAAACAAACAATAGCAAAAACAGAAGCAAGAAAAATACAGCATTAAAGTGAATACCAATTGCCTTTGATGAAATCTGTAACACTAATTACCTAACCAAACCAATACAAAATTATATATATATATATATATATATATATATATATATATATATATAGCCATGAACTTGACTGGCATTGATGGAAATAGTAGGTATCAAAAATGCCTTCCACAGTACTAATAACAGCTACAACATGAGTGGTGGGTACAGGAGTTATATGGGCCAAATAGTTCTAAAACATGATAAAATAGAGTTCATTAACATAAAACAAAATACAATAGGAATGTAAAATAAGGTTTTGAATATTAAAAAATGTGAAGTAAAAAAAGAGAGAGATGTAGCAAGGGATGTCTATAAAGAAGGAGAAGAAAAATAAAACATCCAATTGTATGTAAAGAGAGAGAGAAAGACAGAACATGAAAATTTGAATTTAAGAAGGCAAAGGAAGGATACAAAGAGAAACAAAACAAAATAAAAATAAATAAACAAAAGTCCTAATACTAAAAAGACAAGGAAACATAGCAACCATTAAAAATGTGTTAAAAATAAAAAAGAAAGAAATTATGTATATGTATGATGACCAACAAATTAATCAACACAGCAAGAAAGCAAACACACACACACACACATACACACACACACACACACACACATACACACACACACACACACACACACACAAAGGAGGAAATAAGATTCTTAATGAAAAATTAATGAATTGTTTCCACTGAAATGGTCAAAACTGTCAAAGAGGGTGGTAAGTCATTGTGTGTGCAGAACTGTCCTTCTTATTATGTATTCCTGAGCTTTGGAGAGAGAGAAAGAGAGAGAGAGAGGGAGAGGGGGAGAGAGAGAGAGAGAGAGCGAGGGAGGGAGAAAGAGAGAGAGAACACAAGCACAAAGTTTGGGTGTTGATAGCCTTTTCCTGTTTTTGTGTTGCTCACCAAATTGCCAGCTGGAGTGGTCTGAAATTGAAGCTAGTTGAAATATCTTTCAACTTTGCTTCTCACCAGTATAAAGTAGGACAGAATCAAATGTAATGTTGATTGGAGTTTTGCACAGACAGACCAAATCAATGCACTTTCAGGGTTGGGATACTACAGTGTTCTATAAGTAAAGCTCTGTTTGCTGTGTATTAACTCTAATCAGTCCTTGGGGATTTTGTTGTATGGTATCTGCCTGGAAAGTTTAGGTTAACACTCCCTTAGCCCAGGCAAATACTGATCTTTGCTTTCAAACTGGATCTCCGAAACCTCCTGAGACTTTTGCTCCTGTGACAGGGGAGACAACCCTCCACAGGTCTCATAAACTCTACTGCTCATAAATACTGCTTTCCTAGGCTTAGTCTGAGTATATTTATGCCTATCTGTTAATTTTCCTACCCTGCTTACCTGGTCATGTGAGACACCTAATTCAAATGGATAGCAATTTGCACTCCCCTCCATATCTCTTGATTTGAAGGTCCCTGCATGCAATCATCTGTGTGCCTATTTTGCTCATGTTTTCCTAGGTAAATACTAGGTCCGATAGCAGGGACTTGCAAGGACAATATGATAATATGTGTTATGATGTTTAGGGACTCCTGAAGCAGCCAGGTGCAGCACTGTCTGCTCAAGATAGTTTCCTGCCTCAGTTACCCAGTTGTGGTTGAGAAACACTTTTGAAAAATCAGTTCACTGTGTAAACTTGTATTGGCTTTGTTCAGGCTGCTTTTCTGTCCCTCAGGTTTTTCTGTGCCAAATTTGTTTGTGGTGTTTCTCTGTGGTGAACTGGCACCACCACAGCACTCACCAACTAGCTAGGTTCCGATATAGTCATTCTTATCCCTTTTTCAATGGACCTAAGTTTATGAAACTGTGAGGACTGATATTGAATTTACTTAAATTCCCTCTTTCAACCACCATATGGAGAATAAGTAATCCCATTGAATCCCAAGCCAATGAGCAACTGGAAATACAGCCTTTCTCTAAGTCACCATCTTGAATCTCCTCACAATTTTCTAATTGTATTTTTTAATACACATAGCTAATATTTTAAAGCATTTTTGCATCTATGTTCACTATGGATATTGGTCTTTAGTTTTTTTTCTTTTCCTTCATACTCTGTCATCTGACTTTATTAAATTGATATTGCTTTTCATAGAATGAATTGGGGGCTTTTGTGCCCCCCTATTTAAAGGAATAATTTGAAAAGAGTTTAATTTAATACTTCTTTAAATGTTTGATAAAACTCATCTGACAATCCATCTGGTTATGGGCTATTTCATGTGAAAATGATTTTTATTAGTGTTGCAATCTCCACTTGATATTGATGTGTTTAGATTTTCTATAACCCATTGGTACATTTTAGGTAGGCTGTATGTGTTTAGAAATTTGTTAATTTTTATAAATTTCCCAATTTATTGGAATATAAGTTTGCAAAAATTGTCTCTAATGATTCTCTGAATTTCAGAAATGTCTGTGATAAGATCACCATTTTTAATCTCTAATTTTGTTGATTTGGATCTTCTCTCTTTCATTTGGTTAATTTGGCTAAGAATTTAGCTTGTTCTTTTAAAGAATCACCTCTGTTATGTTGATCCTTTGTGTTTTGTCTTTATTTTATTAATTTTTGTTCTGATTATAATTTTAATTTTTTCCTTGTATTCTATTGCTTTTGTATTTAGCTGATTTCTGCTTCTTTGGGGGCTTGGGATATAACATAATATATTTCTTAATGTGAGTATTTAATGCTTTAAATTTTTCTTTTAGAACTTTTTTTCATAGTGTCCCAGAGATTTTGTCATATCATTATGTATGTCTGATTGTAACATTCTTTTTAAAGTTTCCTCTCATTTTCTCTATGACCCATGCTCTTTTATAAGTGCACTGTTTTATCTCCGTGCGCTTTATGTGGCTTCTATGATGTTGCCTACTGTTGATTTCTATTTCTAATCGTTTCTATTATGATTTGCTAAGATGTGAGAGATTATATTGATTTATGTGTATTTGCTAAGAGATCTTTGTGTACTAAAACATAGTTCATTTTGGAAAATTATCCATGAGCTACAGAGAAGGAAATGAATTTGGTTGTTGTTCAATAAAATTGGCTATAGATGTCTGTAGATCCAATTGATTTGGTCTTTATTGCTTTTATATTTGGATGATCTATTTGTGAGAGAGGTGTGTTAAAATCGCCCACTATTGTTGGATTGGGGGGTGTCTTACTGAGACTTAATGTCAAAGGTATTTGTTTTGTGTAATTCGATACACTGATTTGGGAAGCATAAATATTTATTATCATAACTCTTGCTGAATTGTTCCCTTTACCTATATGTAGTGACTTTTCTTATCTCCCGATTAATTTTGACTAGAGATCTCTGTGAAAGATAAGACAATAGTTACTCTTCTTTCTTTTCTGTCTCCACTTGAATTGAACTTTTTATCCTTTTAAGTATAGAATATTAAAATCTACACAAGAAAAACATTAGATCACATTTAGAGGCAAACTAATGAGGCTCCTTTCTGACTTCTCATCTCTTACTCTACAATCCAGGAAGTCTTGGGATGACATGATACAAGTCTGAAAGAAAAGAGTTACCAACCAATATTGTTATATCCAACAAATCTATCATCCAGATACCAAGCAGAAATTAAACCATTCCAAATTAAGGATGAACTAACCACTAAGCTAGGTACAGAAATGTTTATAAAAATGTTACACTCATAGAATTTAAATACAAGCCACAGAGCTCCAAATAGATAAACCTCAGTATAGGAACACTTAAGCAAATCAAAATCAAGACAAATTAAATATATTAAACAAATCAAAATATCAGGAAATAGCAAACTTCTCTCAATAATATCATTGAATATAAGTGGTCTCAATTCTCTAACTAATGACAGACTGGTAGAAAGTATTGTAAAACAGGAGTCAAGCTTTTGCTATTTGAAAGAAACTTGATTTATTCTACATTTTATAATATAAGCAGCAAGGACATAGGAACTTTTAATATTTTCTATGAAATACTAGGGTCCTATATGCAATATCTCATTTAATTTTTAAAATTATTCAGTAATGAAAACTATTACTCCCAATGTAGGTATAAAGTAAAGGCTAAATAGTAATAGGATAAAATATTATTCAGCCTTTAAAATGAATGAAATACTGCCATATGAGATAACATAAGTGAACCTTGTAGAAGTTATTCTAGGGAAAATTAGTCAGTCACAGAAGGACAAGCATTGCATTAATCTATTCCTATTAAGTAAAGTCACCAAACCAACAGAAAGATAGTTCATGTCAGAGACTCAGGGGCAGGAGATAAAGAGTTGTACAACTGGTGTATAATGTTTCAGTTATGCAAGATGAATTCATTCATAGATATTTAAAACATTGTGCCTATAGTTAACAGAAATGTGTTAAGAATACATTCTCTTATTGAGCATATGTAGCATTTAAAATATCTACATAAAGTCAGAGAGCCAATAAATTATTCTTAAATTCTGAAAGTAGTTCTTTCCCAAATTCATTTCTTTAACAAGAAACAAATGTAAATAAAAGTAAACATGAAGAATAACACACACCTTAATCTTACTTAAATGAGTTCAAAAATATTCTTAGTGACATTGTAAAAACTAATACTGATTTTGTGGGAGAATAATCTAGAAATATAGAAAAGCCAGTATTACAACATTACCATGGTAATGATACAAATTGAGTCAAGTAACAAACCAACAAGGCAGCAAATAATTTAATAGCAATATTCACGGAATGGAACATTTCATATTGTATCTTGATGAGTTTTCATATTTACTATAAATGTGGAAGTCTATGTCTCCCACAAGTCTCTTGTGGGAGATTCTACACACATTAAAAATAATAAATAAATAAAATGTTGCTCCCTTCTACCTCTAGTTTATAATCCTTTCCAGATCAATAGTTAATAAAAACTGGGGAGACTACTAGCTTCCTGCATTCAAATGCATTTTCCAAATTACATATAGATCCATTTACAAAGGTTGATAATTGCTGGGAAGTTAACATAACTAACATGAAACAAAAATTACCAGGAGCTGATCATTATAAAGCAGAAAAACTCAGCATAATTAGATTATCAGACTCATCCAAAATACATTAAAAACACAAATACTAACCAAAAAAAAGCTCCAAAACTTCTCCCTGCCTCACCTCTTATAGAGTAGGGAGATAAATATGCAAATTTGCTAGAGTATATTATATAAAATATCCAGATCTCATCAAAACCATAAGAGAAATGCAACAAGAAATTGAGATCCAAATACTGTCAGGGGAAAGTCCGTAGAAATTATTTGAGTGGCCAAATAATAAACAAAGTAAAGATCTCAAATCAAGTGCTTTAAATATGTTCTTATAATCAAAGAAAATTATTGTTAAATAAGTAAAGGTAAACAAGGAAAAAAGAATCAAAGAAATATCTAAAAATTTATAATACCAATAAAGAGTGTAATTCAGAAGAAAATATTGAAGTTGCCAAGTATAACAACGATAAGTAAAAGTTCATTACAAAGGTCTTATCAGTAGAGATAAGAGGAAAGAAAAAAAATAATTAGCAACATTCAAAATAGATTATCTAGTATGAAGTACAGAGAGCAAAAATATAGCACAGTAGAAACCTAAGGGACATTTGGAAATGTACTGCCCTACACATAATGAAAGTACCAAAAAGGAAAGAGATTATTATAGGGAAGTGAAAGAGGTTACTACACAATATGTGAGGAAATAAAGATCAAATTCCGTTCAATTGTAATTCCAGTAGAAAAAGAATGTCACAATCCATTAGCATACATCATAGTTAAACCTTTGAAAGCCAAGCACAAGTATGCTTTTTCTTCATTATATATGTTTTTATTATTACTTATACATAATAGTAGAATTTATATTGAAGTATTATACATATGTGGAACATAACTTTCATTCTTCTGGTTGTAGATGATGTAGAATTATATTGGTCATGTAATCACATATGAACATGAGTTAGTAATGTAAAATTCATTCTACTATCTTTCCTTTTCCTATTCTCCTTCCCATCCATTTGTTCCCCTTTGTCCAATTCAAAGTACTTCTATTCTTCCTTACCCACCACTCCTTATTGTGTTTAGCATCTGCATATCAGAGAAAACTTTTGGTCTTTGTTTTTTTTTTTTTTTTTTTTTTTTTTTTGCTATTGGCTTATTTCACTTAGCAAGATATTTTCCAGTTGCATCCATTTACTGGCCTATGCATAATTTTATTCTTCTTTATGGCTAAGTAATATTCCATTGTGTATATATACCACATTTTCTTTATTCATTCATCTGTTGATGGGCACCTAGTTTGATTCCATAGTTTAGTTATTATGAATTGAGGTGCTATAAATATTTATGTGAATACATCACTGTATTATACTGATTTTAAGTCCTTTGGGTATAAACCAAGGAGTGGAATAACTGGATCAAATGATAATGCCATTCCAAGTTTTCTGAGAAATCTCCAGACTACTTTCCATAGTAGTTGCAACAATTTGCATTCTGACCAGCAATGTATGAGTGCACCTTTTTACACCTCCTCTTCATCATTTGTTTTTGCTTGTATTTTTGGTAATTGCCATTCGGATTGGAGTGACATGAGAAATCTCAGTGTAGGTTTAATTTGCATTTCTTTAAGTGAAAGAGATGTTGAACATTTTTTCATGTTTTTGTTGACCAATTATATGACACTTTTTTAGAGCACAAGTAGGTAGACATTCTTTTTTTATCCCCAGGGGCCATGTAAAAAGGGCAACAGTAGCCTTCTGATGAGACCATGGGCAATGGAATGACATTTTCAAAGAGCTAGGAAACACCAAAACAAGGCAATTACTAATCAAGAATCCTATATCCACCAAATATATTTCATATAGGAAGGCAAAATAGAAACATCTCTAAAAAAAGTTTAAAAATTTTCATAGTTAATAAAATTTTTATTTGAAAAATATCTTCATACCAGAAGAAAGTGACAGTAAGCAGGATTTCAAATCCATATGATGAAATAAAGAGTATCATTACAGCAATTATGTAAGTAATTATAAAAGAAAATTACATGAACATACAAACCTATGTTTTGGTATTCTTTGTCCTTTCTAGTTTGAAAAACAGTCAAAAATTATAACGTTTTTATACTTGGGTTTAAAATGTATACACATTATACAATATAAATTTATTCACATATATTGTATATATTAAGTCCAGAAATAAAATTTTATAAAAAATAACTGAATATACAAATATATATGTGTTTGTATATATGCATATAAAATGCATGCCAATAACTAACATGTAAAGAGCTACTATTCTTTTATTTTTTCAGAGAGAGAGAGAGAGAATTTTAATATTTATTTATTTATTTTAAGTTTTTGGCTGACACAACATCTTTGTTTGTATGTGGTGCTGAGGATCGAACCCGGGCTGCACGCATGCCAGATGAGCGTGCTACCACTTGAGCCACATCCCCAGCCCAAGAGCTACTATTCTTGAAGAGTAAGAAAGAAGTAATTTTAGTAAGAAAATGATACCAAATAGTAACTCAAAACCATATGTAAATAGAATATTGAAAATGTATATATGTATGCACACACACACATACACACACATCATATATATCATATATGTCATAATTATGTCATATTATATATATATATATTGATTTGATCGTGGTAAGTTATTAAAAGCAGGCCAGAGAAGGGAAACAAGGCAGATGCAGTGTATTTATTATCTGTCAGAAAAGCCGGATAAAAAATAAAAATATAGGGAAGAGCAGAAAATGTAACTTACTTTGGACACACTTTCTTTAAAAGAAATAAATGAAACATATTTTAGTACACAACAAATCATCCTTATTGATTCATGCTTTTAAGGATTACAAGAAGGGATAAGTATGTAGTAGCATAGTGTACTCAAGACACACACACAAAAAAATATGGCAAATAAAACTGGAACAGGTTATAAATGGATATTAGAACTTTATGTGGTATTATTCTGAGTGGCCCCTTGGTAAGAGAATGGAAGGGAGGATTGATCCTTTCACAACAGGTTTTGTTTGTTTGCTTATTTGTTTCAGTTAATGATATCATTATCACTATCCTCCCAGATTTTCAATTAAATCCTAGTATCTTCTTTTCATTCTTCATTCAATTCATCCCTAATGAAAGTATGTATTTCCCCCTTAAATTTATATATTTCCATTTAATTGTTAACACTGTATTACACATTGCAATATTTTTAAGATTCATTTGAAGCCCATTTTTTCCTAGTTCTGTCTGACAAACTGACACTTCCATTTCCTGACTAAACAGAAACTTACTTCCCAGAAAGTACACAAAGCCACGAATTAGAGGCAGCACATATTTGTGAAAGCATGAATCAATACTCCTATGTTAAAGCTATCTATTTTGTGGGGTAAAATACAAATTAGCATAAGCTGCTATGAAAAAGTACAAAACTAAAAATAATTCTCATATTCTAGGAATGTTCTCACTTCTGAGACAAAATCCTGATTTAAAATTCCATACCTCTTTTACTTTAATTTATTCTAAATGCACCATGAATTTATTTTTTCTAATTGCCATTTTATTATGTTACAAACTCACTAACTGACCTTTAATAACTTTCTGTTGCTCCTCAATAATTTATTTCTTCATTAAGTAGACTTTAAAGTGCATTGCTGTTCCTCCTATTTCCATAGCAAACCACTTTTCTCATCAGGTCAATTTTTTATATAAAAAATACTAAGTTACTGTCTTCATTACCACATAGAGTTGTTTGAGGTTTTATTTATTTATATTGGGGGGATGAACCCAGGGCCTTATGAATGCTAGGCATGAAGTCTCAAACTGGGCTATAACTGCAGCCCTTATTATTAATTTTATTTGGAAATTGGATCTGTTTGTTACTCAGTCTGGCCTCAAACTTTTGATCCTATTACTTCAGCTTCCTGGGTATCTGGATTACAGGTTTGTCCCAAATTTACTAAGCTGTGTGTTTGTGTTTTTAAGCCTAGTAACATCTATATTTTAATTCAAGTGTATCACATGATATTTAACTTTGTTCAAAGAAATGCTTTCTATATACTAGATTTTCACAGAAATCTTATATGCAGAAGTCATATAACCTGTAATAAAGTCTTTCCTTGACTACAAATAGCTTTATGAGCATTTGTTCAGAGGCTCTGAGTTCAAAACTATAGCTAACTTACTTTTTAAACTATTATTTTGGAGCAAATTTTGGTTCACAACAAATTTGATCAGAAGTCACAAAGATTTACCATAAAACCTCCTCTTTCAAATAGAATTTTTAGCTCCCAGTATCAACATTCCTAAGGAGAGTGGTGTATTTACTACAATTGATTAAACTTCATCAACACAGAATTATCCCTCAGAGTCCATGGTTCACTTAGGGTTCCTTCTTAATCATAGACATTCTACAGGTTTGAATAAAATATGGTGAAATGTATTCTCCAATGTTGTATTATATGGAATAGTTTTGCTTATTTGACAGTCCTCTGTTCCACCTGTTTTTTTCTGCTCTCCTCAATTGAATCATCTTTACATATAATTGTTAAATTATTGGCAATTCAATATTCAATTTGAATTTAAATGTCATTTTCTCCATAGAATTTTTTTCTGCTTGCCCTGTTAATAAGTTCATTTCACTTTTTGTACTCTTATAGTCATTCAAATAAAAGTTATTCATGAATTACTATTGCTTTAGCATCTTTTATGTACAATTTAAGTTTGAGTCACTTTACCCGAAAAAGTTCTCTTTGTACCCTGGCACTGGGAAAGACAATTGCTTATCCTTTTGTGTATTTGTAATATCTAAAGTTTAAACACTATTTCTTGTTGAACAAATTTTCTCAGATAAATGAAAATGACTTATTTTTTTTAAATTCTAAATCTGTTGTTCAAATCAAATACAAATGGGGCTCATGTATGGACATAAGTCTGTTCTTTTTTTCTCATGCTATTTATTACTCCATATGCTGTATGTTGCCTTGCTATAGAACATTTAATACACCTTTTAAAACTTTTTTATTTGTTTTAATTAGTCAAACATGACAGATAAATGTACTTTGATACATCATATATAATGGAGTATAATTTCTCATTCTTCTGTTTATACATGATGTAGAATCACACCACTTGTATAGTTATATATGTACATAGTTTCATTGTTGATCATTTAAAATAACTTGACTATAAATTTCAGTGTATAACAGAATGGAATGTGATTCTGATTACTTTCTGTGCCTTCTTAAAAATAATGCTCATGTTCTTGCTTTTGTTTAATACATATGTCTTTCTATGAAGTAATCTTTAGAGTTTAAATCAGCCAAGGACTTTTGGGTTTAAATCACATTTGTCTTCACTGATACACTCTAACCTCACACTCTTGTAGTAAGTTGTGACCTAGAAAAATAAGCTTGTCTATATCTTCTGGTCCTCTCTTTTTGTTAGAAACTCCACCTTTGCATTATATCCTAGATTTATTTCTGGTTATCATAAGTAACCCCAGCATTTGGTTGTGCCTTATGCTGAGATGGAAAATGCCCAGAAATAACAACCTGTGTTGGCAGGAGTGATCTCCATACTATTTAAGACATAGTCTTCTTTTCCAATTCAAAACAGGATTTATTGAATTTATATTGTGTGCAGTAGTCAGGTAACATTTTTCCCATGTTTATTACTTATTGTGAAAAGAATCTTAAGTAGATTCTTTTATTGCTTTATTTCATAAATTCTAAATTTTATCTGTTAACATGTTAATATTAAAGACAGGCGATGGCTTCTAAAAAGTAAGGCAGTCATAGTAGTAGTTGTCATTAGTGGAGCAACATGTCCTTGGTCATAGATGGTCATAGAATGCATTTTCATTTGAGTTATATGCAGCTTTTCACTAAATCTTCTTGTGTGTTTAACTACTCAAGTTATATTCAAAAGGATTTAACATAGCCAATCTTGATAAATATTATATCAATCTAGACAGAAGATACTCTACAGGACACCTGGCCAATATTCCACAATGCTGTCAAGGTCCGAGAAACCTAAGACAGAGATATTATTAGAAACTAGAGGATGCAGGGGGGAATGCTAAAAGGGAAAATAAGGTATCCGACTAACTTGAAAAAAAAAATGATATTCCTAGAAAAACTGGTGGTGAAACTTAAATAATGTCTGGAGTTTGAGGATAAGTAATTTAATGTTCTATTATTAGTTTTCACTAATGTATGACAATATCAAAAGTTAAAAATGAGGGAAACGAGGTGCAAGATATTTGTGAATCTTGGTACTACGTAAATTTTTAGTAAATATAAAATTACTCAAAAAAATGTAAAAGTTTATTTAAATTATCATGCTGTGATTGATGATTTAGGGTAAAGATATTGCAGAACAGCACAAAACAGACAAGTGAAATCTGCATTTGATGCTATGAATTAAACATCATTGAGGAATAATTGCAATTCCTTTTTTTTCAAAGCAATGACTAAGTGATTTAGAAAGACATTAGAACAGCTAGTGAGTAGATAAAGATGTGTTGATGTTGGGCTAATGAGTTGCATGCTGATGAAATGTCTGTCTCACCAAAGCCATACCACAGAAGGCTGAAAAAACTGACCATTTCATATAAATAAAAGGATATCAGATGCTCCAGTGAGAGCTGGTGCAATCAATGCATACACTGCATAGAGAAGTGAACATTATTTTGTCTGAGAATTATTGTTGAGTAAGGGGAAATTTATAATCATCTAGCAACATGTCATTGAACTGAGAAAAAGGAGACACTAGAAATTTTGATAAATAAAAATATCAAAGGTTTGTAGAATGACTCAAATTTTAATATTGAAATAAAATCCTGCATGATTAAAACTCTTGGGGGAAAAAAGAAACATTGTGGGAAGCATATGTTAGCAATTACTTTCTGGGTCACAAAGTAATTCAAATGTGTAAAAATTCTAAGTTTGTAGACATTTAAGGTGAGCAAATTAATTTTATGGCTCATTTTTTATATTTACAAAAGTGCAGGAATTGTGTATGACTAAAACTAACTCTAACTAAGAAAGAAACTCTTTCAATATGTAGAAAACATAAAGTTTTAACTGGCAAGGGAGGATAACAGTTTAAATAGCAGTTTACATTTCTTTGTGGGATGTGATATAATTCCAAGTCTTACAATTTTGTGTGTAGACAGGGCAAGGAATAATAAATGATTTTTTTATAAAAATGTTTGTATATGTATAGCTATACACATGCATATATTTTGTGTCATTTTTTGGAAATATTTCTGTCTTTTTTTGGAAATATTGATATTCATTGATTCTTGGAATCCTGATGGAATACTTTATATATATATATATATATATATATATATAATACTTTATACACACATGCACACACACACACACTTAGAATTTTTTTCTAACCAACAACGTTATTGCAATCCCCTAGATGTTAGCATAAATTTTCTACTGGTATGAGTCTTTCCTGAAACAAGCAAATAATAAAAAATCACAGTGATTTTTTTGATCTCTATATACTTTGTGTTTTTGTTTACAGCAATGACATGAATATTAAATACTTGATAAAAATAATTCTGAAACATATAGGGAACTGATTTAATTTTTAATCAGTAAATAATATTTAAATAACATATATATATATATATATATATATAAATTTTATCACACAATTTTATGCATTTACTAAGATAGCTCTATAATTCCTCTAAAGTTAATATCCTGAATGAAATTGATTTTCTATTATCAGTTTGCTTTCATGAAAACTCAATCTGATCATGGAATACTATTTATTCCATTTATGCATTACTATATTCTTTTGAATATCTTACTAAGGATTTATAATCCTTTCAGTGGTTGGGAGGTTGAGGCAAGAGTATTGAAGTTCAAAGCCAGTCTTAGCAATATACCAAGATCCTATTTCAAAATTAAATAAAATAAAAATTGCTGGGATTGTGGTTCAGTGGTTGACTGCCTCTGGGTTCAATCACTGATACTGGAAAACAAACAAATAAGATTTATAATCATGAGCTCTTGAGTGGGCTTATCTTGCAATTTTCCTTACTGATGATTTTAAGCTCTTTATTTATTTACTATATATCACTTTATAGATGCATCAATTTGTGTAATATTAAATCTATCACTTTGCTTGTAAAATGATCTGCATCTTATGTTTTACTTTAAATGTTGTATGTTAACAAAGCAGCCTCAGATTTTCTCTCAGATAATTATTTTGTGGTATATTTCCTATAATTTTTTCCATGCTTATTCAAATAAAATTATTGAGCTTCATTTATGTCTCTTATAAATAGTCCTTATCATTTGGTTTACAGACTTTTACATCTTTACCTGAAATATTTATTCAATTTGTATTAATGGATGTTATTCTTTCATTAGCCTTCATTATCATTTATTTAACTGTTTTCTATATTCATTCCCTGTCTTTATCCTTAATAAAAGAAAAAAAAAAGAAAGGAACAGAGTATTAATCCTTATTATTACTGTTTATACAAGTGTCTATAGCCTGCATTTCTATTATCTCTTTAGTTAACTTTTCATGGTAGCCAATAAACTATTCAAAGCATCACCATAGACATTCAGATATCTGTTCTTCCATATGGGATATAGCTTGTACCATCCTGCCCATATCTAATGATTGTGTTGTTTGTGGAAAGATCTTGCTTATTGCAAACTACTAAGACTGTTGCGTACTGTTACTGTAACATAACTTATTGTATCCTGTCCAATATATAAATTATTGTACGGTGTATGTATTATCACACAACAAGTAAAGGTGGGTGTGAGTTTGTGATGCTCTGTAAGGAAGTAGTTATTGTACACCAGACAGATGATGATATTTACTTAATGGCATATTATTTGGTAACCATTTGTCTATGGGAACTGGGGAAGCACACTAGTTATGTAATACCCTTTTATCTGTAGGAGAAGAGTTTTGGAATAGAAGGCTAGTATAAATATTTTATTTCCATTGCTATATTTAGCAGAGCGATACAAAATAATAATAAAAAATATTCTCAGAAAGGAATTGACTTATTTAAAAGCAAAAATAAAAAGACAAGGAAAAAACCTTCAAAATTGGCAACTTGTATCTTTGGAAATACCATAGTTTCTAATCACTAAATAAAGACAAGTTCCAGAAATGCTTTTATCAATACATACCAATTAAACTCACTGTTGAACCAGAGACCAAATTAGGTACACTATGGTCACACCTATGAGTAATAACAATCACTAAATCAATAAAAATTTCTTTGAGTTAAGGTCTAAGTATCATGAAATAAATAACTTTATTTAGGAAAAAAACAGCTTGGTGGGAATTAATTGATCATTATGTTTTTCTACTAAGGTCTGATAATTAAACTTAAAATTAATTTTAGAACATTATAAGGAAGAATTACAGCAATGTAACCAGTGTGCTCGACACAACCCTAAATGTGAGGCCCAAATAAATAAAGAAAAAATAATGTATGCTCTTCAATTATAATTTCTCTACATTTTCTTTGTTATGACTGTAAACACTCAAATTATTTTTAAAAAGTGATAAATAGGAGTGATAAAAAATCAAAATTTTTGCTCTTTAAAATAAATAAGAAAGAAAAAAATCAACTTAGAGACTTCAAGAAAATAGTTTGAAATAATGTGCCTGATGAATGACTGACATTAAGAATATGTAGGTGTATAATACTAAATAAAAAGACAATACACTTTAAAATAATCATAGAATTGGTTTGGAGTAGCATATCTAAATTATTCAGTAAGCACATTATAGGTGAACTGAATTATTAGAGATTAGGAAAATGCAAATCCAAATCACAATAAAGTTGTGACTTCGTACCTTGTAGAATTTCTAAGGAAGATAGCACATGTTGAGGAGAAAGTGAAAAAGTAAAACCCTAACATGTAGAATGGTATGGTGACTTTGGAAAAGAGTTTGACAATTTCTGAAAATGTTAAATGTAGAATTACCATCTGATTCAGAGATCCTATTCTTGGGTACTCATGAAGAATGACATTGTACTCATGTAGACTTTCATGTAAATGATTATAACAGCATTATTGAGAATAAAAGTAGGAACAAATGTCCACCAATTAGTGAAAAATAATAAATGTGGTATATGCATTTAAGGGAATATAATTAGTGATATAAAGAATTTAACTACTTAGAGATACATTATTGGCGCACTTCATAAATGTTATGCTAAATGCAAAAGCCAGGGAGCAAAAGGCTCATTATGATCCTATTTTATATAAAATGCCCAGAAAAGGCAACTATTTGGAGACAAAAATGGATTAAAGTTGACTACTGCTGGATGTAAAAATTGAGATTAAAGCCGGGTGCAGTGGCATTGCATTTAAAGATAGGTGTTAAGATAGTAACAATGATAATTGTAAACTATAAAATATACAAAAATAACAAACTAAAAAACTTCTACTACTAAACTCTTTCAAAAATAGGTAAACTGGCATGATGGCGCATGCCTATAATTCCAATGCCTCAGGAGGTTGAGGCAGGAGAAACAGGGGTTCAAAGCCAGCCTCAGCAAAAGCCATGTGCTAAGCAACCTAGTTAAACCCTGTCTCTAAATAAAATACAGAATAGGGCTAGGGAAGTAGCTCAGTGGTTGAGTGCCCCTGAGTTCAATCCCTGGTACCAACCCTCCTAAAAAAAATTGGAATTAGCTGTGACTAGGCATGGAATTTGTCCTTGGAGTGATAGAAATGTTTTAAATTTACAATGTGGTTAGATTGTACAATGGCATTAAAATGTTAAAACTCACTGAAATTTATATTTAATACAAATTAATTTTACTATGTATAAAATTTGTATCAATAAAATGATTAATTTAAAGGAAATATTTTATAGCAACTCTGGCTAGGTTATTAGTAAATGGTTCTAACAGGAGTCAAATAAACACAAAATGAATTAAAAATTTTAGATCTGTATTAGCAAAGAAAAAATAATTGACCTAAACTAAAAAGATATTGTGACTTTTGGCTTAGAACTTTTGGGAAGACATTTTCCCTGAGTTTCTCATGATTTTGCATGTCACTTGAAGTGGAACACTGACCGTTCTTTGTTTCAGAATACCATTTCAATGATGCTTATATTGCAACAGCTTCTACAGACATACTTGCTCCCTACAAAGCAAAGGGCAAGAATACTTACTTCCTATCTGAACTTGAACTCCCTGCATATGTTGCCTTTTTTATATCACCATGTGAGAAGCGGGGCTCAGTATACTGGCATGTGTCCACACACAACACTCTCTCACAAACACAAAATGTTGAGACTCTGGCTGCTGCTACTGTTGTGAATAATATTCCGTATTATTTATCTTTGACCCAGGAGTCTTGTGTCTCTTAACAGCATCCATGATAGTGGCTTTCATATAGTGTACAATCTCAGACCTTTCACTTTTCTTGACTAAAATAACCCTTAATCACTATACATAAGTTGATAAAATTTCTCACTCTTCACTTGGATTATGTTTTTCAATTCCTATTTCAGGTGTGGTGAATTACTATAATGAAAAAGGAGGCACTTCTCTAATAGGAGTATATTTGATATTTTGTAATCAGAATGGTAGTCATTATTGTAATTCAATGTGTTCTTTTCCATTTTCTCTACCTTCACATGACACTCTGCAATATTTCAGTTGGATTATAGACTCTAGCTAACTGATGATGGTTATGTTGTTCAGGCTTTAAAGGAAACTGTTATCATAAATTACTAAATATATAGTTGTTTGCAAATGAAGCATAACCTATATTAACTGAATGATGCATGCCAAATTACATTCTTGAAACTCTGACTTAATTTTGTCTTAATGGAAACCTTTACTCATTTCTGAGCCAATGAAACATATTTATACTCCTTAATCCATTTGCATCTATCCCTCATTGTTTTCAAGAATATATGCACACCTTTACCTATTTGGAAAACCACAAGGTAACATTAATTTTTTATTATTTGTTTTAATTATTTATACATGTCAGTAGAATGCACTTTGGTACATCATATATAATGGAATATAATTCATCATTATTTTGGTTATGTATAATGTAAAATCCCATTGCTCATATAGTTACATATGTACATAGGGTAATAATGTCTGATTCATTCTACTATCCCATTCCCCCTCCCCTCCTTTCACTCATTTCTATCTAATGTGAAGTAATTCTATTATTCTCTAGACCATGCTACCATTGTGAAATAACATCTGCATATCAGAGAAAATATGCGGCCTTTGTTTTGGGGGGTTTGGCATATTTTACTTAACATATTTTCTAACTCCATCCCTTTACTGGCAAATGCCACAATTTCATTCTTGTTTAAGGCTGCATAATATCCCATCACATATAAATACTGCATTCTTTTTATCCCTTCATCTGTTGAATGTCACCTGATTGGTTCCATAATTTAGCTTTAGTGAGTTGAACTGCTATAAACATAAATGTGGCAGTTTCACTCTAATATGCTGATTTTAAGTTCTTTGGGTATAAACTGAGAAGCGGAATAGCTGGGTCAAATTGTGGTACCATTCCAAGTTTTCTGAGGAATCTCCATACCTCTTTCCATATGGTTGCACTTATCTATTTTGCCAAAATTTTTAAAAAGAACATTTTAGAATTTCACATACTGTGATTCATCTGGTCTCAATTTCTCAAATTTCTGCTTAAATCATATTTATTTTCTTCATTCTATAAAAGTATTAATTGTGACTTTCAATCCTGTGATCATTTTCCTCCTTTGAGTAGGAGAATAGGTAGTATTATTTCATCATCTTCTTGCTTCTATGTTTTTTTAATAAGTGAGGTCACAGTTTTTCTTTTCTCTCCTTAATAAAATCAGTGTTCATTGTTACCAAAATACTTAGCAAGAGCAACTTTGAGAAGGTAAGTTTTATTTGGGTTCATGGTTTCAGAGGATTTTGTTCATGGTCAGTCAGCTCCATTGCTTTGGGGATGAGTGAAACAGAACATTATAGCAGAAGGGTGAGGTGAAGCAAAGTTTCTCAGCTTATGACGGCCAGGAAGCAGAGAAAAAGAGAGCAAGACAGACACAAAGGGGTGGTTCAGAATGTCAACCATTCCAGTGCAAACCCCCAGTGACTTACTTCATTTAACTAGGCTTCACCTCCCAGTCATCAATGGATTAATCAGTGGATCAGAGCCCTATTGATCCAACAACTTATCCAAATCCCCACCTGTGAACACAAAAACTTTGAGGGATATCCCAGATCCAAATCATAATATTCTTCTTCTAATGATTTAGATATTTTTAAGCTCACTCATAAAATTAACATCATGAAGTATTTATCTTTCTGTATCTAAATTATTTTACTTAACATAATGTGGTCTGGATTCATCCATGTTGTCACAATTGACAGTTTTTCTTCTGGACACATATTTTGATTCCATATATTCCTCAGTATGAATAGTGCTACAACAAACATGAGAATGAAGACATGTTTTGGGCATATTGATTTCAATTCTTTTGTAAACATATTCTATAATGGAATTTCTGGACCATGTGATATATGAACTTTTAGGTTTTTTGAAGAAACTTCACAACACTTTTCAAGATGGGTGTACTAATTAGTTTTCCTACATAAATGTACAAGTGTTTGTTATTTTCTATATCTTTGGTAATACTTGTATACTTTTGCTAATCCTTATTCTAATAGGTGTGAGGTAAGAGATCATTTTTGTTTTAATTTGAATTTCCTTAGTGATAATGATACTGAACAGTTAAAAATATATGAGATAGTCATTTACATGCTTTCTTTTGAGAAAAGTTTACTCTGGTCTTTTGTCCATTTTTTTTATAATAGGGTTACTTTGTTATTGTTGTTATCATTACTGAGTAGTTTGAGTTTTTTACATACTTTGAATATTAACCCTTTATCTAACTTATAATTTGCAAATATTTTCTTTCAATCTGTGGATTGACTCTTCACTGTGTTAATTGTCTCCTTTGTTGTGTAGATCATTTTAATTTGATGCAGTCTCAATTTTCCTTTTTGTTTTTGTCACCTGTACATTATGGGTGACTTTATATTCAATAACCCATATTATTGTGCAGTTATATTCGCTGCACCATGTTCATACTATCCAAAGACATCTACAGACTTACCCAAATTCCAAAATTGTGTTTACAAAAAGAGAATAACAGTCTCAGTCTTAAGATTTGTATGGATCCATGGAAGATCCTGGCTAGTCAAAACTATCATGACCAAAAAGAACACAATTAGGTGCATCACATTATCTGATTTTGAAATACATTGCAAAGTGATAGTGATCAAAATTGGGTGTTACTGGCACATATAATACCAAATTGACTGAATGAATAAGACAGAAATTCCCAGAAATCATCCACAGTCAATTGCTTTCAAAAAATTGCTGACACAAAATGGAGAAAGAAAAATCTTTTTAATAAATGATGTAAAAGTGGCTATTCACATTAAGATGGCTGAAATTAAATGTATTTTAATCCTCAATCATGAATCAACTCAAAGTGAATTGAGTTAAACTAACACCCAAAACAAAAAAATTATTAGTGATCTATTTATTTGAATGTTTAATAAACAATAACTTAAAGTTTAAATTTACTATTTAATAATTTACAATTATTTAACTCACAGTGTTTGGGATGAATTCATTAATTACATTTATGAATATTTGGGGATGAGTGAAACAGAACATTATAGCTGAAGGATGAGGTGGAGAATATCTAAGTACATAATCATACATGCATACTTCATTAAATTTATCACAGAAATAAAATGATGCCTAAAATAATTTTTAAAAAAATCTGGCAACCTTTATAGAATCACAAAGAAAAATAGCTGCTTTTAAAATATAGAGTTGATATGCTACATTTTATACTGTTTTTACCCCTTAAATTTATAATAGTAATATTTGTTAAGTGACAAAATATATAATGGAAGTGATTCAGAAAATGCTTTTATTTCTAGTTATCATGTACTACTCATTTTTCAGGGATAAAATGTTTTATATAATAGAAAAACATAATTTTAATGACTCATATTTGCAATGAATAAAGAATGTTCAATAAATTTCACATCTGGAGAGATACTGACATTCGGTGTAGATGTTTTAGGACAAAATAGAATTATGATGTTGAACGATATAACACTGGTGATTATTTTGGCTTGTGAATCACATTCTAGTATTTAGAATGACAACTTTTCCCCAAACATTGTTATAAATCAAACCCAGTGCCAATTGTCATTACGGTATTATTCATTATGAATTGCTTTTAAGCATCCTAGGGGTCATAAAACAGGAATAACTTTGTATATTGATGAATCAAATTTTCATGTAAATTCTCTGAGCATTTTCATGAGCCAAGAAAAATGTATACTCATAAGCTTTATTGAATCTAAAATTTATGTGTATAAAATTCATACATACATACAAAATACACATATAGTGCTAATTCATTTCATTAGCCCAATATTTTAGAGAATGATATATCTCAGCATAATAATAAATTTCAGAATTATTATAAATAGTGGAATTTTTATTCCTATGTTCAATCTTTAAATGATTATGCCCAAATTCTGAAATTGTAAAATATAATATTACAGAAAATTAAGTAGAACTTTTTACTTCAAAATTTATTGTAGGTATGGGTCTTGCACTCAAATATGTATATTCCTTCAAAGAAATAACACAAAATTAGGAATTGAGAAAAATATATGTGGCAGTCCCACAGAAGATTCACTTTGAATTATTAAATCTTTGATCCTGATTTATAATATAGCAGATTTTTTTTTAATTATGTTATAGAACATTTTTAATATCACATATATTCATGTATTATGAAAAATATTAAAGCATATGACATATTTATAGTTTTAGATTATATCAACAGTTTTTACATGGAGTATTAATGAGTATATTTGGCATTTCTCTTCATTTGCTATTTTGATAAAAGACCAATCAATAGTGCTAGGATAATAATAATTTTAATAATGTAGCCTATTAAACAATAGTGTCTATCATATACACCATGAACTAATAATGCATAATATATATACTTAATTTAAAGAATATTCAAACTGTACAATAATTCATTAAATAATGAATAATGATTCCGTTTTCTGAGAATTTTAAATATCAAAAAAATATGATAGTATTAGAAGTATATTTTGTTACAATTTTAAAGGCATAGGCTTTTCAATTTAAGCTATGGAAATAACTAGGAGAATGAATGCTTGAAGAATTTGGCAATCTAAATGTCAGTAACAGTCTGAATTTTTCTTATTTTGATAACTACAACTCAAAAAGAATATACAATACAATTATATTTTAATAATATTGTATGTTGGGTGTAATCTATAATATAAAACCAAGTGTTTTGAATAAAATATATTTTAACATGAGATTGATTTCTACTGCAGGATTATTATTGTCCTTACAATGTTGAATTTCTAAATTATTTCTCTTTTCTCACGTTTTCTACTATTAAAAAGAAATTTGTAATTTCTAGTTACTTTCCATTGGTCAATTTATTTAAATAGATACTGTATATCATGTATTCTCATTGTATTATATTCCAAAACTTGAAATTCTATGAAAAGGGTTCAGTAAGTACACATTTACATGGTCTCTTAAACTCTGCAGAAATAACAAAATATATTTTTAAAAATATATGTAATCAACAATAAGAATAGAATAAAAACAAGTGTGTCTTTAGTAGACATATTTTTTTCCCTAAATTTCCTAAGGAAAGAAAACAAAACCAATTACATTGCTAAGTAAGACTATGTAAGAGGTTGAGCTCTATATAGACATATCCTAATCTCACAAGTCCAAGAAGCAATACACAGTAGGAGAGTATCCCAGATTTATTATTCCACAGATTAATCTGAATACCAGAATAGAAGAAAATGTGAATATGAAAATAATAAGAGATAAAAGAAAAATAACAGGAAATATCTATATCATTAAGGACAAAAATGGATATGAAATGAAATTCAGTGCTTCCAGATCCTGAAGCCCAGAAGAAATGTTCACATACAAGGAAAGTAAATGGTTGAAACAATATGTCATTGAATGATTTGAACCTTCCTACCACATCATTGTCAGCAGATCAAGGTACAAGGAAACAGCTTTCACAGTCAGTCTATGGCTAGTATTTTCCCTTTTATCTGGTGTCTTTATGACAGAATTTTTCACTTTGGATTTTCAAGCTTGTCAATCCTTGAAAGATTCTGGCTATTCTTATTGAGATTCTTTAAGAAAGCTAATACAGAGCTATAGTAATAAAAGCAGCATCATATTGACAACAAATGAGACAAAAGACCAATGGATCATAAGACATGAAAGAAACCCACATACTTACAGTCATCTGATACTTGATAATGGTGCAAAAAATATATGTTGGAGAAAATAGCTTCTTTAGAAAATAGTGTTGGAAAAACTGATTACCTACATGTGGAAGAAATTTGATCCCTCTCATCCTGCACAAAAGTCAAATAAAAATGGATCAAAGAATAAGAAGTTATACAATAAATCTTGCAACTTCTGGAAGAAAACATAAAATTAACACTCCATCATATACATGCTGGCACCTACTTCCTCAACAAGATCCCTAAGGCTCACGAAATACAACCAAGAATCAGTAAATGGAATGCCATTAAGTTACAAAGTTTCTGTAGTAAAGGCCATGATTAAGATCATCTATAGAATGGGGAGAGAAACTAGGCTAGTTGCTCCTCTAATAGGGAATTAATATTCAGAATACACAAATAACTCAAAAAATCAGTAATAGGGAAAAAGAACTAAATAGATATTTTTCAAAAGAAGAAACATAAAAGGCCAACAAATAAATGAAAAAAAATATTCAACATCTCTAGTAATCAGGAAAATGCAATTCACTAAGATTTCATCTCATAATACACTAAGATTTCATCTCATTCCAGTCAGAATAGCAATTTTCAGAACTATAAATGATAAATGCTGGCAAGAATGTGTGGGAAAAGGTACACTGATCCATTGCTAGTGAGACAGTAAATTAGTAAAACCACTCTGAAAAGCAGAATAGAGATTCCTCAAAAAATACTTGTAATGGAATCATGCTATGACCCATCAATCCCACTCCTTGATACTTATCCAAAAGAACCAAAATCACCATACCATAGTGATACATTTATCCACTTCAATGTTTGTAGTTGCACAATTCAGAATAGCCAAGTTATGAAATCAATTGATCCATTCAGTAGATTAATGGATCAAAAAAATATGGAACATATTCACAATAAAGTTTACTCAGTCCTAAAGAAGAAATTATGGCATTTTCTGGTAAATTATGGAAAATTGAGAACATCATGCTAAGTGAAATAATCAGAAACAGAAAATGAAGAGTCAAATGTTTTCTCTCATATGTAGAAGTTAGAACAAAATACCTGAGAAAAGGTGGAGGAAAGGGATCAGATATTATAAAGATATAGGGCAGATCAGTGGAATAGAAGAATTCAATTGAGGGGGAGGTCAGAGGAAAGGGAAAGGGAAGGAAATATGAAATTAATTTAACAAAATAAATCAAATTACATGCATATATAAGTAGACCTCAGGGAATTTTGCCTTTATGTATTTGTAGAAAGTACCAAATATAAATAAAAAGTAAAAAAGCAGAAGAATATCCTTAGAGTAGAGAAAGGAGATTAGGGAGAGAGTGAGAAGGAGAGTAAAATGTGGGTGGACCTTAAAACTGAATTCCAAGCATGTATGATTTTATCAAAAATGAACCCAACTACTATGTATAACTATAATGCTCTAATAAAAATGTAATATATATTTTTATTAGAGCATTATAGTTATACATAGTAGTTGTATATATATATATATATATATATATATATATATATATATATATATATACATACATACATACATATACATATATACATGTGCCATTGGTATGTGTGAGAGTTGTAAGACTAATTTTTCCAAGTAGAAAAATATCACCTACTGCATGGGCTGTCTCTCATCCAGTGAGGAGGTCCACAGAACAGGGTAGAGGAGTGTGTAGCTACAGAGTTGCTAATCAACACCTCTGGAGACCAAGAAGCAGGTCTGATTTTATTGCACAGTTACCATGTAGGTATACTCATGCAGTATCTAGGCAGATTACAGGTAGCCACCAGTCCAATTTCTGCTAACTGTCCTTGCAGCGACCAATTGAGAAGTGGGTTGTCAAGCAAGCACAGGGATTGCAACACATGGCCTCAAGCCCAGGGATGTGCCTAAAGGGTAAGCAGCCTGCCAATCACATCCCTAGCATGAGGGGAGTGGCCTCAAGTTCAAGACTATTTTTTTAATGTAGGCCATGTATGCAGTACTCCGTGTACTTGTCCCCACAGCTTACTTCTAATTAAAAATAAATATTGAATATGTATTATTTATTTACATATTTTATTTCTAATTTTTTCCTTTTATATTACCTATCCTCTCTTGTTTTTAAAAGATATCCCCCAAAGGTCACTGGTTTACTTTTGATTCTGACATTATATATATTTGTGCGAATATGTTATACTGCTGATTAGCTTCATGAATGCATCCATGTAATTATTAAAATGATTATTATTTAATATTTTGTTTGTTATTATTGCATCCTTTCTCTTAGATACATTCCTAGATTAATTCTGGATGTGTCAAAAGTCCATTTTTTATTACAAATGAAATTTCTGAAGAAATCAGCAAATCTTTTTGAAATATGAAATAATACAGAGAACACTATGAGTTGGGTAGAGTATGGTACAATATAGTTTTAGGCTGATTCATGCATATGTACTAATTTTGTGATCTGAAACAAGTTTAACCTACATGATTCTATAATATTGAACTGAAAAATGAGATATTAAACTGAAACTATTTCAAAAGCACTGTGCAGTTCATTTTTTTCACTTTATTTTTTGTTTTAATTAGTTACACATGACAGTACAATGACCTTGACATATATAATTGAATCAGATGGGATATAATTTCTCATTTTTCTGAGTGTACAGGTTGCAGAATCACATTGGTCATGCAGTCATGTATATACTCACAGCAATAATAATGTCTGTTTTATTCTGCTGTCCTTCCATTCCCCCCTTTCTCTCCCCACCCCCTCCCATTACTTCTCTCTACCCAATATAATGTGACACACTTCTTTTTTTTTCCCCTCACATCATGATACCTGTATTCTATATTATGAAGGGGGTCTCCTTCCCGCTTCCATGCAATTACCTTTCTCCCTCCCATTTGCTCCTACGGCTCTTCGCTATCTAGAAGTAATTTTCTTCTCATGCTCTTCCTCCCTACCCCATTTTGTGTCACTTCCCTTATATCAGAGAAGACATTTTTGGGGGATTGGCTAACTTCACTTAGCATAATCTGCTCTAATGCCATCCATTTCCCTGCAAATTCCATGATCCTGTTACTTTTTAGTACTGAGTAATATTCCATTGTGTATAAATGCCACATTTTTTTAATCCATTCATCCATTGAAGGGCATTTAGGTTGGCTCCACAGTCTAGCTATTGTGAATTGTGCTGCTATAAAATTTGATGTGGCTGTGTCCCTGTAGTATGCTCTTTTTAGATCTTTTGAGTATAGTCTGAGAAGGGGAATAGCTGGATCAAGTGGTGGTTCCATTCCCAGCTTTCCAAGGAATCACCATACTGTTTGCCAAATTAGTTGCACCAATTTACAGTCCCACCAGCAATGTATGAGTGTACTTTTTTCCGCCCATCCTCGCCAGCACTTGTTGTTGTTTGACTTCATAATGGCTGCCATTCTTATTGGAGTGAGATGGTATCTTAGAGAAGTTGTAATTTGCATTGCTCTGATTGCTAGTAATGGTGAGCATTTTTTCGTGTATTTGTTGATTGATTGTATATCCTCTTCTGAGAAGTGTCTGTTTAGGTCCTTGACCCATTTGTTGATTGGGTTATTTGTTTTTTTGTTGTTTAACTTTTTGAGTTCTTTGTATACCCTAGAGATTAGAGCTCTACCTGATGTGTGAGGGGTAAAAATTTGTTCCCAGGATGTAGGCTCCCTATTCACTTCACATATTATTTCTCTTGCTGAGAAAGAAGTTTTTAGTTTGAATTCGTCCCATTTGTTGATTCTTGGTTTTAATTTTTGTGCTATAGCGTCTTATTAAGGAACTTGGGGCCTAACCCCACGTGATGGAGATTAGGGCCTACTTTTTCTTCTATTAGACTCAGAGTCTCTGGTTTGATTCCTAGATCCTTGATCCATTTTGAGTTAACTTTTGTGCATGGTGAGGGATAGGGATTCCATTTCATTTTGATGCATATGGATTTCCAGTTCTCCAAGCACCATTTGTTGAAGATGCTATCCTTTCTCCATTGCATTCTTTTAGCACCTATGTCTAATATAAGGTAGTTGTAACTTTGTGGGTTGGTGTCTGCGTCCTCTATTCTGTACCATTGGTCTACCAGCCTATTTTGGTGCCAGTACCATGCTGTTTTTGTTATTATTGCTCTGTAGTATAGTTTAAGATCTGGTATAGCAATACCACCTCTTTCACTCTTCCTGCTTAGAATTGCTTTAGCTATTCTGGGTCTCTTATTTTTCCAGATGAATTTCATAATTGTTTTTTCTATTTCTGTGAGGAATGTTGTTGGGATTTGGATCAGAATCATGTTGAATCTGCAGAGTGCTTTTGGTAACATCGCCATTTTAATAATATTAATTCTGACTATGCATGAGCAAGGTATATCTTTCCATCTTCTAAGGTCTTCTTCTATTTCTCTCTTTAGGGTTCTATAGTTTTCATTGTATAGATCTTTCACCTCTTTTGTTAAGTTGATACCCAAGTATTTTTTTTTGGAGGATATTGTGAATGGGGTAGTTTTTCTCATTTCCATTTCAGAGGATTTCTCACTGATATACAAGAATACCTTTGATTTATGGGTGTTGATTTTGTATCCTGCCACTTTGCTGAATTCATTTATTAGTTTTAGAAGTTTCTTGGTAGAACTTTTTGGGGTTGCTAGGTATAGGATCATATCATCAGCAAATAGTGCTAGTTTAAGTTCTTCTTATCCTATATTTATGCCTTTAATTTCTTTCATCTGTATAATTGCTCTGCCTAGTGTTTCAAAAACTATGTTAAATAGAAGTGGTGAGAGAGGGCATTCCTGTCTTGTTCCAGATTTTAGAGGTAATGCCTTCAATTTTTCTCTGTTTAGAATGATGCTGGCCTGAGGCTTAGTGTAGATAGCTTTTACAATGTTGAGGGTAGTTCCTGTTACCCCTACTTTTTCTAGAGTTTTAAACATACAGGGGTGCTATATTTTGTTGAATGCTTTTTCTGCATCTATCGAGATGATCATATGGTTCTTATCTTTAAGTCTATTGATGTGGTGAATTGCATTTATTTATTTCCTTATGTTGAACCAGCCTTGCATCCCAGGAATGAAACCTACTTGATCATGGTGAATGATCTTTATGATGTGTTTTTGTATTTGATTTGCCAGAATTTTAGTGAGGATTTTTGCATCTCTATTCATTTGAGATATTTGTCTGAAATTTTCTTTCTTTGAAGTGTCTTTTTCTGATTTTGGAATCAGGGTGATATTGGCCTTATAGAATGAATTGGAAGTACTCCTTCTTTTTCTATTTCCTGAAATAGATTGAAGAGTATTGGTATTAGTTCTTCTTCAAAGGTCTCGTAAAACTCTGCTGTATATCCGACCGGTCCTGGGCTTTTCTTGGTTGGTAATCATTTGATTGCTTCTTCTATTTACTCACATGTTATTAGTCTATTTAAGTTGTGTATATCTTCCTGATTCAATCTGGTTAGATCATATTTCTTAAGGAATTTACTGATGCCTTCACTATCTTCTATTTTATTGCAGTATAGGTTTCAAAATTATTTCTAATTATCTTCTGTAGTGTCTGTTGTAATATTACATTTTTCATCCTGTTTGCTAGGATTTGGGTCTCTCTCTTCTTCTTCTCATTAGATTGGCTAAGGGTCTGTCAATCTTATTTATGTTTTCAAAGAAACAACTTTTAGTATTGTCAATTTCTTTAATTATTTCTTTTATTTCAATTTCATTGATTTCAGCTCTGATTTTAGTTATTTTTGCCTTCTACTGCTGATTTGCTCTTTTTTATAGGGCTTTGAGATGAAGTGTGAAATCATTTATTTGTTGGCTTTTCCTTTTTTGAGGAATGAACTCCATGCAATGAATTTTCCTTTTAGTACTGCTTTCATAATGTCCCATAGATTTTGATGTGTTGTATCTGTATTTTCATTTATCTCTAAGATTTTTTTTAATTTCCTTTTTGATGTCTTCTATAACCCATTGTTCATTCAGTAGCATATTGTTCATTCTCCAAGTGATGTAGGAATTTTTCTTTCTTATTTTATCGTTGATTTCCAACTTCATTACATTATGATCGGATAAAATTCATGGTAATATCTCTACTCCTTTATATTTGTTAAGAGTTGCCCTATGGAATAATATATGGTCTATTTTTTAGAAGGATCCATGTGCTGCTGAGAAAAAAGTGTCTCTGCTTGATTTTGTTTGATATATTCAATTGAGTCAATTAAGTCTAAGTTATTAATTGTGTTATTGTGATCTATACTTTCTTAATTCAACTTTTGTTTGGAAGGTCTGTCCAGTGGTGAGAGAGGTGTGTTAAAGTCACCCATGATTATTGTGTTGTGGTCTATTTGTCTCTTGGACTTGAGAGGGTTTGTTTGATAAACATAGCTGCAACATTGTTTGGGGCATATATATTAATGTTTGTTATGTCCTGTTGTTGGATGGTTCCCTTTAGCAGTATGTAGTGTCCTTCTTTATCTTTTTATTAACTTTGGCTTGAAGTCTATTTTATTTGATATGAGTTTGGACACCCCTGCTTGCTTCCGAGGTCCATGTAAGTGGTATGATTTTACGCAACCTTTCACCTTCAGTCTATGTATGTCTTTTCCTATCAGGTGAGTCTCCTGTAGGCAGCATATTGTTGGATCTTTTTTTTTTTAATCCAGTCTACTAGCCTATTTCTTTTGATTAGTGAGTTTAAGCCATTAAAATTTAGGATTACTATTGAGATATAATTTATAATTCCAGCCATGTTTGTTTATTTTTGTTATTTAACTTGATTCGTTTTTCCTCTTTGATTAGTTTTTCCTCCTTACTGTACTACTTCCCACTGTTGATTTTCGTTATTGTTTTTCATTTCCTCTTCATGTAATGTTTTGCCCAAGATGTTTTGCAGAGCTGGTTTTCTAGCTGTGAACTCTTTTAACTTTTGTTTATCATGGAAGGTTTTTATTTATTGTCAAACCTGAAGCTTAATTTTGCTGGATACAAGATTCTTGGTTGGAACCCATTATCTTTCAGCATTTGGAACATGTTGCTCCAGGATCTTCTATCTTTCAGTATCTGTGATGAAAAATCACCCATTAACCTAATTGGTTTACCCCTAAATGTAATCTGCCTCCTTTCTCTTATAGCTTTTAAAATTCTATGCTTGTTCTGCATGTTGGACATTTTCAATATAATATGTCTTGTTGTGGGTCTTTTGTGGTTTTGTACATTTGGTGTCCTGTAGGTGTCTAGGATTTGGATTTCCTTTTCATTCTTCATGTCTGGAAAGTTTTCTAAAATTATTTCATTGAACGAATTGATAATTCCTTTGGTTTGGACATCTATACCTTCCTCTATCCCAGTAACTCTTAAATTTGGTCTTTTTATGGTATCCCAGATTTCTTGGATGTTCTCCTTGTGGTTTCTTATCAGCTTTTCTGTGTTGTTTAGGCTCTTTTTGAGATGATATATTTTGTCTTTGTTGTCTGATTTTCTGACTGCTAATAGGTCTACTCTACTGGTGATACTCTCATTTGAGTTTTTAATTTGGTTTATAATTTCGGTCATTTCCAGATTTCTTTTTTTTTTTTTTTTTTTTGGTATAACCTGTATCTCCCTGTAGAGTTGATTTTTTGCTTCTTGGATTTGTTTATGTAATTTATTGTCAAAGTGATCTTTCATTGTCTGCATTTGCTGTCTAAAGTCATCCTTGAGACTCCATATCAACTGAGGTATATATATCTTGAAATCTTTATCTGACATTTTTTTCTGCTGCAGCTACAACTCCTCTATTGTTGAGTTGTCCTGCATTGTTTGTGTTGCTTTTTTCCCTTGCTTTTTCATGATGCTCATGTTTCTTTCCAGCTCTGTGTGACTGCTGTGTTATTATTTGTTCCTATATATTTGTGTTGTTTTTGTATAGCTCCAAGGTCTCTCCTTTGTGATGGGAGATAATGTCTAGAGATGTTGGGTTCAATTGTACTTTAAAGTAAATTCATTAGCTTCATAAAAGGCATACAGATTCTGGTGGTGTATAGAGATCTGAGGGTTGAACGTAGGACTTTATGTTTAAGAGGAAAGATGTGAGAATATGGGGGTTAATATATCTTAGTTACTTTGGAAGAGAGCTCTAATTAAGGGGTTTATTAACAGGAGAATATACAGGAGTATTTTGGGGTAGCTTAGTACTTGGGAAGACTATAAGAAGCATATAAACCTTCACCTATTTGCATTTAATGTATTACATGTAGTTGAAATAGTAATGCTTTGGAGGTTGGGAGAGGAAGAGAAGGAGGAAGAAAAGTAAAAAGAAAAGAAGAAGAAAGTGAAAGAAAGAAAAAACTTAAAATTAAAATTAAAAAAAAAAAAGAAAAATGCACTCTTAGAGTTCTGTTTTCTTCTCTACCAGTAGATGGCATTGTGCATTCCAGGTTGAGTCTCGGCCCTCAGGATGTAGGAAGCAATCCATGTGGGGTGCCTCCCCTGCTGGTCACCTCTCCAATCCCGGTCTCTTTGGGTTGCTCCTGGCCTTTATCCCCCTCACTTCTCCTGCTCACCAGGCCACAGTCACTTGGGCTCCTCTTCACAGCCCTGGGATCACTCTGGGCATGCGGTGCCCTGGTCACCCCACGCTCGAGATGAGCTGAATGCTCTTTGTTGGGCACTCACCAAGTCATCACTGTTGATCTGTAGCTAATCTCGCTGTCTGTGAGATCTGCCCAGAGCTATGAGGTAGATTTTCCAAAATGGCAACAGCCCATTTCCACAATGGGGTGTCTGGTGATGGGGAGGGAACTGGTTGTATCTCCATTAAGTGCAAACTTCAGTCCTCTGTTCGATGCTCTGTGGAGATGCGAATTGCAGTCTGGTGCATTCTATCATCAAAGGATCTGAAACTCTGTGTCCCTAAGTTGCCAGCACTCCACAGCATTCAATTTCATTGGCAGCATTCAATTCCCTTTTTTCACTTTATGATCACCTAAATTTATTCTGTATATAACTCTATGATTTGAATATCCAACACCAGTTATATGATAGCAAATTGCCAATCAAATGAATGATCCAAATATACACCAATTTCAAATAAATTTTAAATGATAATTTAAATTTTATAAATATATATGATGAATATGCAGCATGAAAATTAATTCCAATGTAAATAAAACAAATATGATATCTTCCTGCATAGCTGCAATTTAAAATAACTGGAGTAGTTATATTCATATTAATACATAAGTTTCAAAAATTCTTTCAAAGGTATTATTTTTTTTATATTTTTGCAATGTTATGAAATAGAACCTCAGCACATTTATTGCTTAATAAATTCAAATTACCAATAGTGATATCGACTTGACATGTATTACAGTGCATATTTTAAATCTCATATTTTTAGCATTTATGCAAAATATCTTATATTGTAGCACCTTTTGGGATAAAATGTATTTGAAAACTCTATTAGATAAGAAATCAATTTTTCAAACAGATGATGATTTTGTTATTATAATATGTGTTATCACTTATTGTTATAAGATATCTCCCCTGTGGTCATGGGGTTACTTTTAATTATCTTTGGTTCTTCTCTTGCATCATTTAGCAAATGTAACATGAACTCAGACTGTGGTAGTCTTTAATATTGCATATACAATAACATGATAACAGATGCTAAAAATAAATCTAATAATGATCATAATTTCTCAACTAGTCAGATAAACTGATCTGATTCCATAATAGAGTTGGCATAGCATACTGTATTTTCTAAACAAAATGGAGAATATGAAGAGAAGGTTTCTTTTCTAACATCATAACTACAGAGTCACATTTTGTATTCCCTTTGGTAATATGGTTCTACAATGTTTACTTTTATATGTGTCATTTATGAGCATAATGCTTTCATCCAATTATTGTCCTAATATCTTTCTTGTAAATTACATGCAATCACGCTAAAAATCTTATTGCATGGTTGCCACTGAGATATTAGCACTGATATATTAGTGATTTAAAAACATGTTCGTTGGTGCTCTTTTACAAGTTGGCAGAGTAGTTAGCATTTGGGCTTAGTGGAATTTAATTGAGTTTCACAAATGGTCTAAAATTCAGGACTTAAAATCACTCTTTATAATTAAGAGTCCATAGGAGAAATTTTTATGCATATCACTGATTTAAGTAGATACAAGTTCAAGACTATTTTTTAAAATGCATTGATAACAAGCATTTCATAATACATAAAATAAATATTTATGTTATAATCCTGTATGGCAATTTCAGACTTTCCTGCTCTTTGCCTTGAGTCTGATTTCTTGCCATTTTCTTACATTTCTACATGCTCTAAAACTCTAAATCTGTTTTTGCCCCAGTAATTAGTTCTGCTATTTTTATCTTGTAACATGCCATTTCCAACTATTGAAAAACTATGCTCACTAAAATCATCTTTTTTTCACTATGGCATAACTACTAGAATTGTTCTAAAGCCTTGCCATTCTTTTTTTTTTTTTAGAAAGAGAGAGAGAGAGAGAGAGAGAGAGAGAGAATTTTTTTTTAATATTTATTTCTTTAGTTTTCGGCAGACACAACATCTTTGTTTGTATGTGGTGCTGAGGATGGAACCAGGGCTGCACACATGCCAGGTGAGCGCGCTACCACTTGAGCCATATCCCAGCCCAGCCTTGCCATTCTTAAAATTTCCATTCCTCAATCATCTACTTCAAGAAACTTTTCATATTGACCAGTAGGCCCCAGAATTGAAACTTTAATTCCTTTTATAATTCTGTTACATATGTTTTTCTTTAATTAACCTATCCTTTGACTCTTAAATATCAAACTTCAAATATTGATATAATTGTTGAATATAATGATAGAATATATTATAAAAGTTCAAAATTTGGGGGTTAGTAGATATTATTTCCTATTTTACTTATGTAAAATCTACTTAAAATTGCCTTACATTTATAAATTTCTTATTTCTTTTATTTCTAGTTTATCCACTTTTTGAATACATATGCTTTATTAAAAAGATGAGGTCAACATGAATGGAGCTAGAGGATATATTTGAGATATATCAAATAAAGACAGACAAATGTCATATTTTCACTCATAGTTTCACTGGAAACTCATAGGTTCATTGTCGTAGTTTCACTGTAAACTAAAAACTGATTGAACATAAATAGAGTAGAACAGGGGTCACTAGAAGCTAGGAAGGACAGGAGGAAGGGTTAACATTGAGAGGGTAAAAAATAAATACAAAAATACACGTGGGAGTACCTTTTTATCTGACATCCTTGTTAGCATTTATTGTCATTCTTATTCTTATAAGCAAGCGTAGAATGAGATGAAATCTCAGGGTGAGAGAAAGAAGAGGGACTAGAGAATGAAATGAGTAGACTGAACTGCATGTATGTATGACTATTTCAAAGTGAACCTAAGTATTATGCAAAACTACATACACTAATAAAAAAGTTTACAAAAAAAGAATTAGGAATAATCCTAAAGTTATATAACACAAAATCATAATGACAGTCTACAACAAGTATACATTTCAAAATAACTAGGTGATAAGATTGTGAAGGTTTATAAAACATAAAAATGGCAATATTTGGTCAGATAGAAATGATAATTACCCCAATTTCATCATTATACATTTTATATATATTTCATCCAATAAAAATGAGATGAGTACTCTAAATTCTAGGTCAAATAAAAAAAAGTAAATGAATGAAAAATAGTAAGGGATCAATTTTTTCATTTTTTCACTACATTTGCCTTTGCTCAATACTTTATTTAAAGCTATATTTTAGTGAGTATTTATAATGTTTAAAATATATGCTTGGATGCTTATGTGCAATTTTCATTGAGTTTTCTCAACAATATTTTATGCATATGTACTATGCATATTCTAAAACAGACATTTATAGGATTAAAAATGTATAGAAAAGCCAAATATATGTAGCAAGTTAATAGAAATATAACCAAAATATCACAACCTAAATGTAGCATTGCATTTAAAGATAGGTGGTAAGATAATAACAATGGTAATTGAAAACAAAATATAAATTTGCAAAAATAGCAAATTAAAAAATTTCTACTTTTTAAATTTTTTTATTATAATGTGTTATATATGGCAGCAGAATGAATTACAATTTATATTACACATGTAGAGCACAATTTTTTATATCTCTAATTATATACAAAGTATATTCACACCATTTGTGTCTTCATACTTGTATTTAGGATAATGATGTCCATCTCATTCCACCATCTTTTCTACCCCCATGCCCCCTCCCTTCCCCACCCACCCCATTGCCCTATCTAAACTTCATCTAATACTCCCATGCTCCCCTCCCTACCCCCTTATGAATCAATGTCTTTATATCAGAGAAAACATTCAACTGATTGTTTTCTGGGATTGACTAACTTCACTTAGCATTATATTCTCCAACTCCATCCATTTACCTTCAAATGCTATGATCTTATTTGCTTTTATTGCTGAGTAATATTCCATTGTGTATATATTCCGCATTTTTTAATCCATTCATCTACTGAAGGGTATCTAGGTTGGTTCCACAGTTTAGCTATTGTGAATTGTTCTGCTATAACTATTAATGTGGCTGTGTCCTTGTAGTATGCTGTTTTTAAGTTCTTTGGGTATAGACTGAGGACTGGAATAGCTGGGTCAAATGGTGGTTCTATTTTCCAATTTTCCATGAAATTTCCATACTGCTTTCCATATTGTCTCCACCATTTTGCAGTCCCACCAGCAATGTATGAGTGTGCTTTTTCCCCTACATCCTTGCCAACACTTTTTGTTGTTTGTAATATTAATAGCTGCATTTCTGATTGGAGTGAGATGAAATCTTATAGTATTTTTGACTTGAATTTCTCTAATTGATAGAGATGTTAAACATTTTTTTTATATATTGGTTGATTTATTATATATATATATATATATCACTTTCTGAGAAGTGTCTGTTTAGTCCCTTGGCTCATTTATTGATTGGGATATTTGTTTTTTGGTGTTAAGCTTTTTGAGTTTTTATATTCCCTAGAGATTGGTGCTCTACCTAATGTGCACATGCTAAAAATTTGCTTTCAAAATATAGGCTCTCTATTCACCTCACTGATTGTTTCTTTTTTTATTTCTGAAAACAAGTTTTATTTAAATAAGGGTTTAAATACATTACTTAACATTAAAAGTGGAAGGGGAAAAGAAAACCAAAAAAACAGTTTATCACTTCACATGGCACTGGGCAGCTGTTGCTAGTGAGTTGCAAGCTCTACAGCTAGCTACAGGACTGATAACATCAGTTTGGAATTTGTTCCCTTTTTTCAAAAGTTTAACTGATATTAAGCTGACCTCATATTCTGTTGTTTTGGACACCCCTTAGCTAGCATACGTCTAGTCAAAAAGAAGACCTTAGTGGCAAGCCAGATGTCACATCACCTCACTGGAAAGAAGGTGGCCCCTGAGTTCTGCCCACCTGGTCAGGTTATACACCAGGGATTCTTTTTTAAAAACAAAATGAAACAACCCCCGCAAAAAAAAAATACAAAAGGCCCCCTTCTAGTGGTACAGCTGCCTTACCCCATTCCTCCTGAACAGGTCATGACACTCTTAGGGCACGGCCTCAGCTGAGGGAGAGTTGAGAAGCTTCTGGTCCGACACAGCCATATGATCTTGGAGCTCTGGGCTTTACTGAGACATCATGTTATTGCTTTGTTTCAGGGTGGACACTGCCAGGCACCTACTGCTTGACCTCTGTTTAAATGAGGACCTTCAAGACTAGACAGCATGGCTCTTTTCAGCTTATTGCATGAAGGAGTTACACTAGTTCAAGTTTAAAGTGGACCCCAAATGGTTACATTATACAAGCTGTGAGGTTTTAAAACTTGAAATTCTACTCATTGCAAGGAAATCCTCACTTAAGCTTCAGTGAGCCACAAGCACTTAAAAACCATGAACCTTAAGCTGATCATCCTTAGCCAGTCCAATCTCTACCAGGAACTGGCATAGGTTCTTGCGCTGGTCACCCTGTAGCTGAATGACTTCTCCATATTCTGGATGCTCAATTACAGTACCATTGCAGGCAAATTTCTTTTTATACGCCTTTATTAGTTTCTTTTTATCTTAATCATCAGCGATCCCTTGGACAGTGGTAAGTGTTTTCCTGCCGTTTCTCTGTTGAATTCTTATATGGATATAATCCTCAGTGCCAGCAGGAAGCAGGTCATCACCCTTACTTGCATCAGCAAAGGGGTAGAAAGAGTGGAGGTTCTGCATAGCAGACATACCATACAATTCCTTTTCCTTGGTGGAAATGGCCTGCGGAAGGCAGCTGCGGGAGAAGGTGGCGGGGGGGGGGGGGGGGGGGCAGAAGGGGAGGTCTCCAGGGGGAGGCTGCTGAGTCCTCCGCGGTGGCTCAGTGACTCCACTGATTCTTTTTTTTTGCTGAGAAGAAGCTTTTTAGTTTGAATCTATCCCATTTATTAATTTTGATTTTAATTCTTGATTTATAGAAGTCTTATTAAGGAAGTAGGGGCTTAATCCAATATGATGGAGATTTGGGCCTACTGTCTCTGGGTTAATTTCTAATTCCTCTATCCACTTTGAGTTGAATTTTGTGCATGTTGAGAGATAGGGATTTAGTTTCATTTTGTTGCATGTGGATTTCCAGGTTTCTCAGTGCTATTTGTTGAAGAGGCTATCTTTTCTCCACTGTAGGTTTTTGGCACATTTATGTAATATAAGATAATTGTAATTATGTGGGTTATTCTCTGTGTTCTCTATTCTCTACCATTGGTCTATCAGTCTATTTTGGTGCTGATACCATTCTGTTTTTGTTACTATTGCTCTGTAGTATAGTTTAAGTTCTGATATAGTGATGCCACCTGCTCCACTTTTCTTTCTAAAAATTACTTCAACTATTCTGGGTTCTCTTATTTTTCCAGATGAATTTCATGACTTTTTTCTATTCCTATGAAAAATATCATTGGTATTTTGATTGTAATTGCATTCAATCTATCTGTATAATGTTTTTAGTATTATGGTCATTTTGACAATATTAATTCTGTCTATCCAAGACCAAAAAAAATAGTTCCATCTTCTAAGCTCTTTTGTTTACTTTCTTTATTTAGTGTTCTGTATTTTTCTTTCTTTCTTTTTTTTTTTTTTTTTTGCTATTGTCAATGGGACAGTTTTCCTCGTTTCCCTGTCAGAGATTTTGTCACTGATATACAGAAATGCCTTTGACTCACTGAAGGATGAAATATTGAATATATGTCAGTTCAGTCTAAGTTATTGATTGCATTATTGATTTTTGTAGTTTCTTTTTTCAGCTTTTGTTTGGACAATCTATCCAGTGATGAGAGATGTACGTAAAGTCACCCAGAATTATTGTGTTGTGGTCCATTTGACTCTTGAACTTGAGAAGAGTTTATTTGATGAATGTAAATGATGCATTGTTTGGGACATATAAACTTATTTTTTGTTATGTCTTGTTGATGAATGGTTTCCTTAAGCAATATGAAATGTTATTCTTTATCCCTTTTGATTAACCTTGGCTTGAAGTCTAATTTAGTTGATCTGAGGATGGACACCCCTGCTTAATTCCTCGGTCCATGTGAGTGTTATGATTTTTGCCAACCTTTCACATTCAATCTGTGGATGTCTTTTCCTATGAGATGAGTCCCTTGGAGGCAGCATATTGTTGGGTCTTTTTTTTTTAATTCTTCTGCCAGTCTGTGTCTTTTGATTGGTGAGTTTAGATCATCAACATTAAGGCTTATTATTGAAACATGATTTGGATTCCCAGCCATTTTTTTATTTAAATTGATTTGCTTTCTTTTTTGATTAGTTTTTACTTTAGTGTAATACCTTCTTTTGCTGAGTTTTATTGTCTTTCAATTCCTCTTTATGCAATATTTTGCCAAGGATGTTCTGTAGTGCAGGCTTTCAAGTTGTAAAATATTTAATTTATTTTTATCACAGAAGATTTTTATTTCATCATCAAATCTAAAACTTAATTTTGATGGGTATAAGATTCTTTGTTGGTCTCTATTTTCTTTTAGAGATTGATATATATTGTTCCAGGTTCTTCTAGCTTTCAGGGACTGGTTTGAAAAATCTGCACATAATCTAATTGGTTTCTGTCTATATGTAATCTGGTTCCTTTCTCCTGTGGCTTTGAATATTCTCTCCTTATTCTGTATGTTAGACATTTTCATTATAATGTGCCTTGCTGTGGATCTGTTGTGATTTTGTACATTTGGCATCCTGTAAGCCCCTTGAATTTGGTTTTCCAATTTATTCTTCATGTTTGGAAAATTTTTGTTTGGAACTCTATGCCATCCTCCATCCCAATAACTCTTAAATTTGGTCTTTTTATGCTATTTCATATTTTTTGAATGTTCTGCTCATAGTTTCTTACCATTTTCACTGTGTGGTCTACATTCTTTTCAAGATTATATATTTTGTCTTCATTGTCTAAGGTACTATCTTTTAAGTGGTCTAATCTGTTGGTCATGCTTTCAGTTGAACTTTTAATTTGGTTTATTGTTTCTTTCATTTCAAGGATTTCTGTTTTTTTTGAAGAGAGAGAGAGAGAAAGAGAGAGAGAGAGAAAGAGAGAGAGAGAGGGAGAGAGAGAGAGAGAGAGAGAGAATTTTAATATTTATTTTTAGTTTTCGACAGACACAACATCTTTGTTTTTATGTGGTGCTGAGGATCGAGCCCAGGCTGCACGCGTGTCAGGTGAGTGCACTACCACTTGAGCCACATTCCCAGCCCAGGATTTCTGTTTTTTGTATTTTTTTAGAACCTCTACCTCCCTATTGAAGTAATCTTTTGCTTCCTGTATTTGCTTATGTAGCCTTTTTCAAACGGATTTTTGCTGCCTATATTTGCTCTCTTATATCATCCTTTAATTCTCAGAACATTTTAATCATATACATCCTAAACTCCTTCTCTGTTGTTTCTTCTGCTGTGCTGACCATGGATTCTAGTATTGTGGTATCTTGATATGTTTTGGGCACTTTCTCCTCTTGTCTTTTCATATTGCACTGTGGATCTGAGGTGTTACCATTTTTAACCCTATAGGCTTATAATGCCCATGTAGGTTTTTTAATACTTCTCTTTTGAGGTGAGTAACAATGTTAACAGATGCCAATACAACCAAATACAGACTTAACCAAATAGCTGCTATGAAGAGATTTTCAGTTTAGTCACAATGTACAGAAATGGTGAATTCAATTATTATCTACAGTATATTCAGTAGGTTTGTAAAAGGGTATACAGTTTCTCATGGTGGACAAAGAACTGAGATGAGGAGTATAATGATATGCTGAAGAGGTAGGAGGTGAGAATATAGAGCTATTATATCTTAGGAAGTATAAAAGAAAAATTTAAATAAGAAGATTAGTAGAAAGGAAGAGTGAGGAAGTAATTTGGGTAGACTAAACAAGTGGGAAGACATTTACTTTGTCTGCCCAAACACACATATATATTAAGAAAAATTAAAAATGTTAAAATAGTAAAAACTGGTGGAAAAAAAAAGAAAAAAAGAAAGCAAACAGAAAAGAATATAAAAAACAATCATAAAATATTCAGATATCATATGTCTCAAAATCCTAATTCATACAAAGTACTTGGTTTCACATATGTTGGGGTTGTGAGGACAGAATAGAGAGAGTGAAGAAAAAAAATCTTGAAGGAAGAAACAGGGATTGTTTTGGTTGGAGATCAGTGTCTTTTCTTGCTTCCCTTCCCATCCAATAAATGTCAGCTAGTATCTCTGCCCTCAGGATGGTGAATATAACCAGGGTGGGAGGGGTGGTTCTGGTTGGAGGGTGTCGCCCCCCCACGACAAGGGTATGTGGGAGACCAGCCTGTTGTCTCCAAGGCACCAGCTGTCAGAACCGCCCTCTGACAGAGGTAGTGAAGCGCACTAGACCAGCTAGTGTCTCCTGGGCTGAGCGAGAGGGTAAGTATCAGGACCCGGCCCACCACTCAACCTGGCCCACACAATCACACCGGGTCAGGAGAGGAGTCAACCATGAAGGTGCAATAATCTCAACTTTATTGTGTCAGGGACAAGGTTATATATGCTAGGAGAGACTAAGAAGAGACAGTAGCAAGAACCAATAAGGAGCAGTTACATCACTGTCACTAAGGGGCCTAGGCAGATTTCAGATTAAACCATTAGATGGGGCTAAAGTCAAAAGATTGAGCACGGGCTAAAAGCCGGCAAATGCTGATCCAGCCAGGTCACGTATACAGAAATGCTAACCCATGAGACGGCCTCAACCAACACCCAATAATGGCCGCAGTCCCAAGGGAGGTAAAAGGTTCCAAGAGGAGGGCATCTGGAAGTGGGGTGTGGGATCCATCAATCCCCAATTGGAGACTGCACCTCAATAATCTCTTTTTGGGACCACTCTTGTGATGTGAGCACCTGGTCTTATCTTCTTATCTCACCTGAAGTCCTCCCAGTTCCTGGTCTCTGTGTTAGTCTGTAAACTTTATCACATTCACCCTCTCCCTTACTACTTCCTAGTGAGTAGAAAGGGAGACTAAGTAAGTAGGAAGACTAGTGAGGAACCTTTATCTTCGAAGCTCTTGGGCATGGTACTTTGGGTGCAATGAGAACATGCCCCGCTGAAAACATTTTTTTGATTTGGGCACTCACAATGTCTGGTTAGCAGCTGCTTGGGTGTGTGGGGAGTTAGAAACTGGGTACCTGGCCAGCTGGAATTCCAAACTGGTGGTTGCCTCCACTAAAGATGGTGATGAAGATGACTCAAGATGGAGGTGGTTACTTTCAGCCATGGGGTGTCAGTTCAGGGCAGGGTGGGGGGAGCCAGGTGATAATGTTGAACAATGAGTTTAGAGATGAGCTCTATGGTGTGCATTGTGTTGTGGTTGGCTGACTTCAGAGCCTGTGTAAAGTTCTTGGGTAAAGCAGGCTATTGCACATAGGGAACTATCTCCATTTCTGTAGAGTTCTAAGATGGAGGCTACCAAGGGAGCCCCAGATTGATAGATGGGGGTTCACATGGGAATGGTTGCTGGAGTTCCTGCATGTGGGAAGCTTCCAGGTGTCCTGTGAGCAAGTGGTGTTCATGATTTCTGCTCAAGTGGGTGGATAAAAGTTCTCTGAATGTGCTGATGCCAATGATCCCACTAGGTAACCAGTAGTCCTACATGGGTGAGTAGTTGGGAGACTTACTCTGAAGCTAAAGCCTTGCACCCTAGATGGGCATGGTGGCCATGATTCCTGCCTGGGAGGAGGAATATTGCTATAGAGAAGCATTATTATCACTACTTGAGTCCCAGGTCATGAACACACAGAATTCTGCCTCCCTCTGACCAGCCATCTTGGATCCCCCCAACATCTACTCTTTTGACTCTTTCAAAAATATATAGGACTGGGAAAGTGGCTCAAGCGGTAGCTCGCTCACCTGGTATGCGTGTGGCCCAGGTTTGATCCTCAGCACCACATACAAACAAATGTTGTGTCCACCAAAAACTAAAAAATAAATATTAAAATACTCTCTCTCTCTTTAAAAAAAAAAAAAAAAAATATATATATATATATATATATATATATATATATATATATATATATATATATATATATAAGCTGGGCATGGTGATACACTCCTGTCATCCTGGAAATTTTGAAAGGCTGAGGCCAGAGAATGGAAAATTCAAAGCCAGTCTCAGCAATGGGGAGGTACTAAGCAACTCAATGAAGACCTGTATAATAATAATAATAATAATAATAATAATAATAATAATAATACAAAATAGAGCTAGGAATGTTGCTCAGTTGTTGAGTACCCCTAAATTCAATTTCTAATACCAAAAAAAAAATGAGAAACCAGTTGCATGATTCGTACTTTTACCTCATTAATTAATAAAATAAATATTTGATAGTGTTAGTTTAATATTTACTCTGAGTAATAGTTATGGCTTCATGTTTAATTTATTCTTAGAATATTTTGAAGATTATGCACCAAAATGTACAATGGAATCTTATGTATGTGTATTAAAAGTAAAACCTGATAGAGTATGTATTGATTGGTGTCCAAGCAATTAAAAGGCTTTTGTGGCCAATCCAACATTTCTTATAAAATATTTTTAAAAGTAGCTAAAACTTAAAGTTTTGGAAGTTTTCTCAATACTACATGACTTTAGATTTTAAAAGCAATCTGAAGACATTATATGTGGCATTTGAAAGTATTATTTCAACTATATAAATTATCAGAACAACATAATGGTAGCAGGTTTTTCTTGTATTTTGCTTTTTTGCATCAAGAATAATTTTTATTTGCTATAATTGTGATCAAAGGGAGAAAAGGCTGTTTGTTAGACAAAGTGGCAAAACTTTCAAGTATGCAAAACTACTACAGTTTTTCTGATACATCCCAGAGAGATTATCTCCTGGGCTATTCTAAAACACCATACTTTGATTAAAAAAAAGTGGACATTAATGCAAATGGTTCTTGTCCATAGTAATATAAATAAATTCTAAGGTGCACCTTATCAGCATCATGAATATCAACAAGTTTCATCAATTTGTAAACTTATTTCAGCATTAATTTTATTTAATTGTCATATTTTAACATCCACTTTATTCACTAACTGCTTCAATTTTGATATGTGCATATTACAAAGCTATGGCAATAGGTATTTATTATAACACATTAAATATAAAAACATTAATCACATCACTATTTTTAAGAAAAGTTTGACCTATCAAAAGAACTCTTTCACTTGTGGGAGCAACAAATGAATGTACTTATATTTTCAAGAAATAGGAAAACATTCATTTCCAAGGAATGTTTCAAAAATTCATTTTCTTTAATAAAATGTTGCTCTCAGGGAACAGAGCATATATTTAAATCTGGATATCTAAATGAATGCTAATTATGTATTATAAGTTTAAATCCAAAAGGTGATACTTTTAAAATATAGTGATATTTAAATCAATTACAAAGATTACAAAAGATCAAAGACTCATATAATTACTTTAGACTGAATCTACATTTCTAACCAAAAATAGGGTAAAGAGTTGAACTAAATATGACTTGTGTTGTTTCTTATTTTCCTCTTTTCTTGTGGCAGATGAAATATTAATGAACTCTCATTTTAAAGATATTTAATTAAGTTATATTCTTAAAAATATGGGTTCACTTTTAGTAATAAGTATGCTAACATTTGTCCTAATACTTTTTATATTTGCTTCATCCTTAAAAGTTTAGTATCATCATAAAAGGTAGAAAAATACTTTATGTTCACATATTTAATTATTTTCTCTTAAAGTCAATGTAGTTTTAAGGTACATATTACATTTTTAAGAATGTGGCCAAATACATCTACATTTTCATATTATGTTTTTATACAAGAAAATAAAGTTGTTCTAAATATTTACATTTCTAATATGCTAAGAATCTAAATAAATGAAAATTATCTATCTAGTTATAAAACAAATTATAGTGTTCTGTTTTACACATCACATAGACTATATATTTTCTCATACTTAAGGGGATACATAAAACACTACATTGTAAAAATTCCAAAGCATACTTAAATTTTATGGGGCCTATGTGATCTTTATATTTTTGATGCAGTGTGTAGAGTTGGAAAGAAAGCCTTAAAAGTTTTATAGATTCAAATAAAAAAATAATAACACATGAAAATATTTGATTTATTTACAAAATTTCCTGGCTGATTTCATGTATAAATGTACTTGACATATACTTTTTACAAAAAAGAAAAAAAAGTCTGAGTTATTATAGTAGTCTCACAAATTTAAAAAAAAATTAAAAATTTACCTAGCAAAAAGTATATAATTAAAAATCTCACTTTGCACAAATACATTACTTTACCACAGATTTAGACAGTTTTGCATTGTTATGACCAATATACTCCACAAGAGCAAACTAAAAGAGAAAACGTTTTATTTTGGCTCATGGTTTCAGATTGTAGTCAGCCACTCTGGCTATGAGGTGTCGAAAAGCATCATGACAAAAAAACATGGAAGAATTAAGCAGCTCAGTTGATACCTGATACTCAGGAAGCATGGGGTATGGGGGTGGGAGTTGGGGAGATGAGATACAGAAAGAGAGCGAGAGCAAGAGCTAGAGAGAAAGAGAGAGAGAGAGAGAGAGAGAGAGAGAGAGAGAGAGAGAGAGAGAGACTAGAGCAAAGTGTTGGAGATGGGATACACAATTCCAAAGGTACATTTCCTGTGACCTATCTTCTTCAACACACTTTGTCTTCCTAGTTACCACCCAGTTAATCCATCCAAGTGGATTAATATATGAGTAGTTATCACTCATAATCACAGGATAGTCACAGTCAGGACCCCACTTCTAGTTACCAATTTCTGTGTTAGGCAGTTTTTTTTATTGCTGTGACCAACATATCTGACTAGAACAACTAAGAGGAGGAAAAGTTTCTTTGATTCACATTTTCAGAGCTTCTTCATGGTTTCTGACTTTGTTGTTCTGGGTACTGGGGTGAGGCAGAATGTCATGGTGACAGGGTATGGTGGATGAAAACAGCTCAGGAAATGGCATCAAGAAGTAGCAGGAGAGAGCAAAGATGCTAGGGACAAAAATATAAACCCCAAAGCCATGTCCCAGTGTCCTACTTCCTCCAGCCACATCCTATCCTCCTACAGTTACCACCCAGTTAATCCATTCAGGAGGATTAATACACCATTAGGTAGCAACTCTCATAATCTATTCATTTACCTCTGAACATTCTTGCATTGTACCCACCTGCGTCTCTTGTGGACACCTCATATTCAAACCATAAAAATCCCCATCATGTAAAACATGCATTTTATTTGATAAACTCTTAGTAAATATATATATTTATTATAAATAAATATATATTTATAAATATATATATAGAAATAAATATATAGAAATAAATATATATACATTATATATTATATGTAAAACTGTCTAAATCTAATAGTAGTCTCACAAATTAAAAAAAAATTTAAAAATTTACCTAGCAGAAAGTATATAATTAAAAATCTCACTTTGCACAAATACATTACTTTACCACAGATTTAGACAGTTTTGCATTGTTATATGTTTTTTGTATAAAGCGTCAAAGTGGCTAACTTTCAGGTAGCCTTTCTTTCCCATTTGTTTTGCTTTTTATTGTCATGTTCATATTAAATATGTAATTTATGAAATCAAGTTCATTATGATTAATGTAGAAATCACAAGTAGAAATTTTACTTGTTTGGATTCAGTTATTTACATTCAGTCTGATATTCTTAATGTATTTTGAATAATAATTTTAACCTTTTCTAAATTATAATAATCTCTAGTTACCCTACAGCATTATTCATTTTTAAAGCCCTGATTCATTATTTGGTCATTAACTCTGTGTCATGACTTATCTCATGCATTTATTTCTCAATATTTTTTATTATATTTAACACAGTTTTCCATTCACTTTTCTAAGACTCTGATAGCTTATGATAATCTGCCTCCCAAACCACAAATCTTTCCCTTCTTCAGTCATTTCTAATTCAATTTAGGACATTAGCATTTATGCAGTTAAAAAAGAAAAATCATACAAACCTCTTATTTTTCTCTGTTTCCATTATTTTTCAACACATCCATTAGCAAGTTTCAACTTAAAATATATACCAATCTGTTAACTTTTCATCATCTCTAACACTACCAGTTAGAAGAAGTAACAAAATGGCAACTGAGTAAGAAGCATCGACAGTATATCCCAAGTTAAAGAGATATCCACACACCAACTTACCTTCACAAAAGCTGGTAGGACTGCAAATTGGTGCAGCCAATATGAAAAGCAGTATGAAGATTCCTTGGAAAATTGGGAATGGAATGACCATTGACCCAGCTATCCCTCTCCTCAGTATATACCCAAAGGATTTAAAAACAGCATACTACAGGGACACAGTCACATCAATGTTTACAGCAGCACAATTTACAATAGCTAAACTTTAGAACCAATCTAGATGCCCTCTGAATGATGAATGGATAAAAAAATGTGGCATTTATACACAATGGAATATTACTCAGCAATTAAAGAGAATAAAATCATGGCATTTGCAGGTAAGTAGATGGAGTAAAGTTGAAAAATTCCAAAAAACCAAATGCTGAATATTTTCTCTGATATAAGGAGGCCGATTCATAGACAGGTAGGGAGAGGGAGCATGGGAGGAATAGACAAACTCTAGATAGGGCAGAGGGGAGGGAGAGAAAGGGAGGAGTCATAGGATCAGAAATGATGGTGGTATGTGATGGACATCATTATCCAAAGTACATGTGTGAAGACATGAATTGGTGTGAATACAATTTATATAAAACCAGAGATATGAAAAGTTTGTGCTCTATATGTGCACTATGATTGAATACATTCTGCTGTCATATATAAATTTAAAAAAATAATTTAATAAAGATTTCAAAGGCAGGGAGGTGACATGGTCAAGTTTGTGTTTCATGGTGATAATTAGAAGATTATTGATCACAGATTACATACTAGCTACTTTTTATATTATTTAATTCTATTTAATTCAAAGTAAATGTTTGTGCTTTTCCTCAAACCATGGCAAAGAAAGATGTGATAACTTGACCAAAGTCATGTAGATAAAGACTTAAATCTTAGGAGATACTGGTAAATAAACAAATAATTCTATTAGAAAAAAATAGGTAAAGAAATCTTTAGTACCATAGTGCCTGTTATTGGTATAACAAAATGAAAAGATGCATGATAGAAGGCAGGGAGAAAAGAATGAGCTAGTCATTCCCCTCTCAACTCCAACCAACCTAGTCTGGAGAGAGGCATTATAAGTTGGGAGGTGTTGAGTAGCAGGCCTGCTATGGTGCAAACCAGTGCTTGATAAAGCCCCAAGACCCCTACCACCAGCCCAATATATACTGAGTTGCTGGAACTCTGTTAAGACAGCAAAGAGAATGCATCCATTTACTGATCTCCAAATTCTGATGGTTGAGCAGGGAGCAGGACTCCACCTGCTAGGGAACAGGGTACAAAAGATAATACAGGGCTTTATGATACCCAGAACCTGGTAGAAACTGAAGGTCTAATATGCAGGTCAGAGATTACAAATGTAACTTCTACATGGGCTCTAGTATCAGGTGGAGACCTGGCACTGGAAACAGAGACCTGAGTTTTGATTGCTTAAGTTCCATCCATGGAAATTGCCTCCTGTATACTTGTCTTCCTCCCAATACTATGCAAGTCCCCAAGGCCTGTAAGACTCAGGTGTGACCTAGTTTAGCACAAACTTTGATGGCCAAGGGGTTGTCTCTACACTGCAGGTTCCAAGCTTGGGCAGCATAGCTATTCCAAGCTAGTACACATAGATAAGGTGCTAAAACTGCCCTGGCACCAAGTGGAGAGCTGGTCCCAGTGGAACAGACTGATGCCATGGCTTACATTAACACCAGCTATAGTGTGGGCCCCATAGCATCCATAAGACTACAGGTTCTTATGGCTGTGAATCTCAAGTACCACCTAGTTTGGCATTTGCCTAGGCACCTTGGAGACCAACAGTACTAAACTACTCCAACCTCCAGCAGAACAGCATGATGCAAGACCCCACACACTGGGGCTAGGACAGGTTTGTAATCAGAAGATTTTTGCCTGAAAACTTGGTGCCACGCTAGTGAAACCTAATACTGGGCAGATTATAACAGCTCCAATCACCAGACCTGCTTAAGGATGGAGCCTCTAGAACATCTCCATTGCCAGGTGAAATGTGCAGCCCTAGACTATAAGAATTATATTCCAGCCAACCTCACATGTTATTCATTGCAGCAGTCCTAGGCCATCTCATCTCAGCAACAGGGAGACAATAGCACCATAGGCCTTGATGCTAAGCCAGTGTTGTACTTATCTTGATGGATGATAACTTTAGAGTGTAGATATTTCAGTGGCATCTGTGATCAGATGTATGACATAGAAATCTGGGGGTTTCCAGAGCCAGGCAGAATCTTGCAGTATCAAATGATCATGGATGAGGTATCCCAGTTCCTACCTTGGCCCCAGACAGAGACTTACAGGGATAGTCTACAATGTAGAAGTTCTTTCATGTTTCTTTTTGAACAATATACTAGCAGTGTATGTGGATCAATCATAGGGTTGGATTACTCCCTAGTACTGAAACAGTTATAACATAACAAGAGACTGCTGAAAAATCTGAACTTGCAAGTTAGGTCAAATAGAAAAAAAAATTGCTTGAAGACATTCGATTTGAAAACATACATTTGGAGGAGGAATAAAAATGAAGAGGAATAAAAAAATCTTACAGAAACTTTGGGACAATATTAGAACAGAATGTGTGTGGGTTATAGAGGTTCAGGAAACACTTGATAATGTCTAGAAATTTATTTAAAAATACAGTAACAGAAATCTTCCGTAAATGTAAATAATGATAAATATATCCAGGTATGAGAAGGTAAAATGTCAACTGTCAAATTTAGCTCAGCCAAATCTACCTCCAGAAATGTTGTACTTATGCTCTTAGAGGTGAAAAATAAAAAGAATATTCTTCAGGTTATGAGACAATACAAACTAATAACATACAGGGGGTTAATTGGGTGGTTTATTATATTGCTCTCATAGTATGTTTTGATTTCCTATTATTTTTCATTTGTAGATTATAAATTTTTGCTTTTGAATTTCCATAATGTTCATAAATCAGCTGTCTAGATGATTTGTTCACTACTGAAAGTGGGGTTCTAATGTGTCCAGATATTATTGTTATAATAATATTATTATATAATTACTAATATTATATAATATTAATTATCAATGCTATATTGATTGATATTATTAATTATTAATTTATAATATTATATTATTATGATATATACTATAATAATATATACTATAATCATCTTATTATTAAAATAAATTATATGCTGACTGTACTAACACCTTAGCCATCGATAACTACTTTGAATGTAAACGTATTAAATTCTTCAGTTAAAAGACAGAGCAAATGAATGGAAGAAAAAAATTAGGTACAACCTTATGTTACTTACAAAAAACTCACTTTACCTCTAGGGATACACACAGAATGAAACTGAAGTGGTGAAATAGTAATATATGTCATGCACTTAAAGCCCAAAAGAAAGCAGGAGTAGCCACACGAATATTAGATGAACAGATTTTAAATAATAAGCAGAAAAAAAGATGAAGAAGGTAATTAGCTTATGATTCAGTAAAAGCAGATATGTGTATCTAGTACTGGAACACACAAATATACAAAGAAAGTATTAATAGAACTTGAAGGGAGAAATAGGCTCTGACACAATAATAGCTGGAGACTTTAGCACCCCACTTTCAGCAATGGACAAATCATCCAGACAAAATTCAACAAAAATAAACAGAGTAAAATTCCACCCTAAAGCAAAAGACCCTAACAAACATGAAAATAATATTTTATCCAATAGTAACTGAAAACACATCTTTCTCATCAGAACCTGAAACATTCTCCAGGATACATGATATGATAGGATGATAAACAAGTGTCATCAAATTTTTTAAAAAATTGAAATTATATTGAGTATCTTCTCTTACTACAGTGTACAGTGCTCTAAACCTAGCAAACTTTGGAAACTACACAAGTGCATGGAAAGTAAAAAACATTTTTGAACAACGAAGTCAGTGGGTCGGGGAGGTAGCTCGGTTGATAAAATACTAGCACCAATCCCCAGCACCAAAAAAAAAAAAAAAAAAAAAAAAAAAAGAAAAGAAAAGAAAAGAAAGAAAGAAAAAGAAAAAAAATCAATAAGGAAGTTCAGAAAATTCTTTAAATAGATGAAGATGGATATGAAATATACCAAAATTTATGCTTATAGCAAAAATTGTTCTAATATGGAAATATTACAATAGTAAAACCACCACAAAAATACAAAACATCATTACAAATTATTGTGCACAACTTATATGCCAACAAATTTGAGAATCTGGAATAAATAAAAAAATTCCTAGACACATACACCTTACCAAGATTGAATTATAAATCAATAGAAATTCTGAACAGAGCAACAACAATAATTAGATTGAATCAATAATAAAGATCTTTTCATCAGAGAAAAGCCCAGGAATAGATGGTTTCCTGCTGAATTCTACTCAGCATTTAAAGAACTAATTATCATTTTTCTTTAAGTTATTCCAAAAGATAAAAGAGGAAGGAATTCTTACATATTTTAGGAGATCAGCATTACCCTGATATCAAAACAAGATAAGGACACAAGAAAAAAAGAAAACTACAAGGCAACAAAAAATAATTTGATCCATCAGACTCAGGACTATGGATGCCTTCAAACTACCCATAATGCTCTTCCTACAGATAGTCACATGGCTGGCTGTACTTGCATTTGAGACTGCTGATTTCATGTCATTTCTTCAGCGGTATTACAAGATGACAATATCTAAATTACCTATTATCATGCCATCAAAAAATTCAGCGCTGTTTTATTTTATGTTTTATGTTCTTATAAAGTAAAGCACAGACTATAATTTTGTTATTTATTTGTCTTCTTAATATTTGTCTTTCCCTAATTTGATCTTCACTTGAAAGAGTATTGTTTTATGATTCCTATGTCTCACAACCTGACATGAATTCAAAAAAAATATTTAGTGAGTTCCTAATAAAATATAAGGAAGCTGCAAATAATATTGAAAATATTGAATGAATTTCCCTGAATATTAGCAATATTTATACATTTACATAATGTAAAATATTAAAAACATAAATATTTAACTAATAGACTTGATTCTTTTAGCAGGATTTTTGATGCATTATTTCTATAAAATTGTATTAATAAAAACTTTTAATTTTCTCAGAAACAGTGAAAAGCTTGCTTCAATTTACTTTTATTTTTAATTAGGCAATCAATTTATTAGTGACAAAGATTACAAATGACTAATGCTTTAGAGAAACGATTGCTGGGGACTACCTAAATGAAAACAGTTAAATAGAACAGTTCCAACCTTCAGTCAAATGAATCCTTTAAATTCTGATTTTTTTCATAATAATGCATATAAAATAAATACAAATACAATTCAAATGTGTTTATATGTGTGTATACATCTATATTTCTAACATATATATGCACGTGCATATATATATGTATACACACACACACATATATATATAATATATATATTATATATATATAATTATATGAAGGCCAAATTTTCTAAATATAGAACATGTTTTTTAATTGCTGTTATTTTTATTTTGTGTTGTGTGAGGTTGAAATATCTTGGTTATTTTCCCGAGTTCCATCAATCTCTTATTGTTTATTATTTTTTCAAAATACTAGTAAAACTACTGTACAGACTTGACATCAGATTTAATAAAGGATGCTACTTTACAAAACCTAACCATCTCTTCTTTCTGTTAAATAAATAATAGCAAACCTGACCAAAATAATGATATTAAAAAACGATGCCATGCATTAATCCCAATCAATACAGGAAAATTGCAAATTCAAGACCAGTCTCAGAAACTTGGTGAGACCCAGTTTAAAAATACAAAATAAAAAGGGATGGGGATTTATATTGCCAGCTGGCCGGAGAGGCAACAGAAAATCCCACACAAACACAGAAACAATTTTTTCGGGGTTCAGCGATGGCTCTGAATTCTCCGATATTAGCTCCCACTCTGGAAGGCAAGAAGAACAATGGAGGCAACAGGAAAGAGAGAGAGCACACCCTGAACCCCTCAATTTATTTAGAGGAAAGACACTTATATTTTTTTAAATTAAATAATTTTACAAATTTTTATTTGCTAACATGTTAGATTGCCAATGAGATAGTGCTTACTGGGTTCAAATTGAAGGTACTTAGGTGTATTGACTAAATAGTAGTTGCACGTTTTAAAATAAGAAAATTTCTAGTTAACGTTTATTCTAATACTATAGTTGTGCCGTAATACCACATTTTGTGCCTATGATGTATGAAATAATTTACAATTTTGACTAACATCATTATCTGTAACCTATTTATGTTATCATAATTTTGCAAGAAATATTCAACCCAATTTTTTCTGTGAAACAACACTTTATAGACATAAGAAATTGTATTAAATATTAGGCATTAATTTTTGATAATTATAAATGTTAGTTAAATTATTTAATAACATTAATTGTATGATATCTTTGACTAACAATATTAATTAAAAATAATTACCAAGCTTTTAGAAAATACTTTCAATAGTTGTAATATTATTAAGATTTATATTTGGCTAGAGGATTGAGAAACAAAAGGAATATTTGAAAGCAGATAAAGTTTAGATATATATCTACATCATTTACATTTATAGTGTAGAAGTAGACAAAACCACAAAAATTTGTTGCTTCTTAAAAATTTATTACAGTATTGTAAAAATCACAAGAGTTTCAAGAAAACTGTTTTATGGATGGGCAGAAAGAGGATTAAAAATTTCAAATGTTGGATTGTTGAAAGTATGTTAAATTTAGTTTTTTTCCAAGAATTGTTACTATTCAAATCTTCAGAAAGTACCAGAAAACTGAGGTTTTTGTTAAGCAGGAGCTATTTTGTTTACTTTTTATATATATATTCAGAATTTCTATCCTTTATTTTTCAATATTTCAACATGACATTAGTGCCTCCATTTCTTCCTCCATGGTAAGCCTAAAGACAGAGCAGGGAAAACAAAACAAAACAAAACCAATCGGAAAAAAACAAACAAAAAAAAAAAAAAAAAAGAAAGAAAGCATAATAATACAATGTTCCTGATGAAAGGAAATGAGCATCTTTATTATTTTTCTGTTTATAGCTAAATAATTATAAATTATCAGAACAGAAAAAAATCAGATAATATTTAATTCAAGTTATCAATTTTAAAGATAAATAAAGAGGGTTGGAGAATTAAAGAATTAATGTGAACTTGCTTCCGCTTAGTGATAAAGCAAATATAAGATTTAGGACTAAGCAAACATAGTTGGTGAGATTCCCCAAGTTGATGATGAAGACTTAAAAGTCAGATATATTACAATGTCAATTTTCAATCCTTAGTATAAAGAAAGAGTGTAATATCCATATTCTTTTAAGCAAGTCATTTTCTTTTATAAGTGACATGCAAATATTCCTAATTCAGTACCCTATTATGCTAAGAATAATTATTCCCACTTTAGAGGATCTGAGCTGTAACTTACACTTGTTTTATTACTCAATCTAATATTTAAGTAAAATATTCTATTGTTTTGCATAAATAATATAAGCATACCTATGATCATATATAAACCTCTCATAGAAGTAGACAACTTAATAGACTATTAAAATCAATGTGATATTTTCATGTGTGTGTGTGTGTGTGTGTGTATAATGCGAATGGGTCAAAAGAGAATAATTAGTATATCCATAAAAACTCACATATATTGTTTCTTAATGGTAAAAATATTCAGATCTTTTCTACTAAAATTTTTCAAATATACAATTAAATGTTGTCAACCATAGTTCCCTAATGTGTTGTGGAACATTAGAAATTCTTCTTGCTCTCATCCAATGGCACCCTGTACACATTAACCAATTCCCCCCAAAAAATTCTGGATGTCTTCTCTGATATAAGGGAGGTGACTTAAAATGGGGTAGGGAGGAAGAGCATAAGTAAAAAATTACTTCTGGGGAAGAGAGGTGGGAGGGAAAGGAAGGGAGAAAGGGTATTGCATGGAAGAAGGAAGGAGACCCCCTTCATTCTACAGAATTCAGGTATGACGATGTGAGGGGGAAAAAATAGAAGTGGCACACATTAGATTGAGTAGAGAGAAGTGATGGGAGGGGAGGGGAGTGGAAGGGGGAAATGGAAGGACAACAGGATAAAATAAACATTATTATTGCTGTGGGTATATATGTAACTGCATGACCAATGTGATTCTGCAACCTGTACATGCAAAAAATTAAATTATATCCCATTTGATTCAAATGTATGATATGTCAAGATCATTGTACTGTCATGTGTAACTAACTAAAACAAGGAGATTCTGGAACAGCATATACCAAGCTCTGAAAGAAACTGGATGCCAACCAAAAATCTTATATCCAGCAAAATTAAGCTTCAGATTTCATGACAAAATAAAACCTTCCATGATAAACAAAAGTTAAAAGAATTTACAGCAAGAAAGCCCACAATACAGAACATTCTTGGCAAAATATTACATCTTCTCATGAAATGAAAAACAAAATGAAAATCTGCAAAGGGAGGAACTAAACTAAGGTAAAGACCAATCAAAAGAGAAACTAAGTCATGTTAAAAACCATAATGAAATGAAATTAGAAATCAGTGATAAAATGAAAAATAGAAGCTACTCCAGCACCTGGAGACTAAATAATACACTATTGAATGATGCATGGATAACAGAAGACATCAGGGTGGAGATAAAAAAAAAATTCTTAGAGATCAATGAGAACTCTGGTACAACATATCAAAATCTCTAGGACACTATGAAGGCAGTACTAAGAGGAAAGTTCATTACATGTAGTTCATCGATTAAAAGAAGAAAAAGTCAACAAATAAACAACCTGATATTATACCTCAAAGCCCTAAAAAACAGAGGAACAAAGCAACACCAAAAAAAAAAAAAATCAGAAGAGCGGAAATTTTTAAAATTCTCAATGAAATTGAAACAAACAAACAAACAAAAAAAAACAATTCAAAAATTTGACAAAAGAAAAAACTGGCTCTTTGATAAAATAAAGAAAATAAACAATCCCTTAGCCACCCCAATGAAAAGAAGAAAGAGAAAACTCAAATTACTAAAATTCATGATAAAAAAAGAGGAAATATAACAGCAGACACTATTGGAATACAGAAGATAATTAGAAACTATTTTGAAATTTGTACTCCTGTAAAATAGAAAACCTCAAAGATACTGACAAGTTTCTAGAGCCATATGACATACCCAAACTGAACCAGGATGGCATACACAATTTTAACAGACCAATTTCAAGCAAAGAAATAGAAGACACCATCAAAGCCTGCTAACCAAGAAAAGCCTAGGACCAGATGGATTCTCAGCCAAGTTCTACAAGACCTACAAGGAAGAATTAATACAAATACTCCTCAAATTAATCTATGAAATAGAGAAAGTGGAAACCCTTTCAAATTCATTCTAATGAGGCTTGCTTCATCCTGATAACAAAACCCAGACAGAGACACATCAAAGTAAAAACATTTTAGACCAATATCCCCTGAGGAACATAGATACAAAAATTCTCAATAAAATTTTGGCAAAACGTATAAAAAGCATGTTAAAAAAATAGTGCACCATGATCAAGTGGGGTTCATTCTTGGGATGCAAGTTTGGTTCAATATACAGAAATCAATAAATGTAATTCATCACATCAATAGACATAAAGATAGCAATCATATGATTATATCAATTAACAAGTAAGCTTTTGACAAAATAAAGCACACTTTCATGTTCAAAACACTAGAAAAAACTAGGGATAGTAGGAACATACCTCAAAATAGTATAAACTATCTATGCTAAACCCAAAGCCAACATCAGCCTAAGTGGAAAGAAAAAAAAAAACTGGAAGCATTTCCTCTAAAAATGGGAACAAGACAGGCATGCCCTCTTTCACCACTTATATTCAATATAGTCCTTGAAATTATAGTTAGAGCAATTAGACAGATGAAAGAAATTAAAGAAATATGAATAGAAAAAAAAAGAACCAAGATTATCACTATTTGCTGACGACATGATTCTATACTTGGAGGATCCAAAAAATTCCACCAGAAAACTTTTAAAATTAATAAATGAATTTAGCAAAGTAGTAGGATATAAAATTGATATCCACCAATAAAATGCATTTCTATACCTCATTGATAAATTCTCTAAAAGAGAAATTAGAAAAACTACCCCATTTCCAATAGCCTAAAAAAAAAAAAAAAACAAAAAAACTTAGGAATCATTCTAACAAGAGAGGTGGAATACCTCTGCAATGAAAACCACAGAATACTAAAGAAAGAAATTGAAGAAGACTTTATAAGATGGAAAGATATCCCAAACTCTTGGATAGGCAGAATCAGTATTGTCAAATTGGCCATACTACCAAAAGTTCTATACAGATTCAATGTGATTTCAATTAAAATTGCAATGTCATTCCTTATAGAAATAGAAAAGGCAATTATGAAATTCATTTGGAAAAAATAGGAAACCAAGAATAACCAAAACAATCCTTAGCAAGAAAAGTGAAGTAGGAGGCATCACAATACTAGACCTTAAACTATACTACAAATCTCTAGTAACAAAAACACCTGGTATTGGCACCAAAATAGGCATGCAGACCAATGGTACAGAATAGAAGACACATAGACTAAGCCAATATTATATTAGACAAAGTCACCAAAAGTATACATTGGAAAAGAGATAGCCTCTTCAATAAATGATGCTGGGAAAACTGGAAATACATATGCAGCAAAATGAAACTAAACCCCTATCTCTCAACATGAACAAAACTCAACTGAAGTGGATCAAGGACCTAGGAATTAGACAAGAGACCATAGCCTAATAGAAGAAAAAGTAGGCCCAAATCTTCATCATATCTGATTAGGCCTGACTTCCTTAACAAGGGTCCTAAAGCACAAGAAATAAAATCAAGAATAAATAAATGGGAAGAATTCAAACTAAAAAGCTCTTCTCAGCGAAAGATACAATCAAATGATTTGAAGAGAGAGCCTACATTTTGGAAGCGAATTTTTTGCCACATGCATGTCAAATAGAGCACTAATATCCAGGATATATAAAGAACTCAAAAAGCTTAAGCACCAAAAAACATACAACCCAGTCAATAGGTGGGCTAAGGAGCTGAACAGATACATCTCAGAAGAAGATATATAATAGATCAACAAATATATGAAAAAAAATGTTCAACATCTCTAGTAATTAGAGAAATGCAAATCACAACTATTCTAAGATTTTTATCTCATGCCAGTCAGAATGGCAGTTATCAAGAATACAAACAATAGTAAGTGTTGGTGAAGATGTGGGGAAAATGACACACTCATACATTGCTGGTGGGATTGCAAATTTGTGCAAGCAATCTGGAAAGCATTATGTAGAGTCCTTAGAAAACCTGGAATGGAACCATCATTTGACCTAGATATCCCACTCCTCAATCTATACACTAAAGACTTAAAAACAGCATACTACAGTAAGGCAGCCCCTTCAATGTTTATAGCAGCTCAATTCACAATAGTTAATCTGTGGAAGCAAACTAGATGACTTTCAGTAGCTGAATGGATAAAGAAACTGTGGCATATATACACAATGCAATATTACTCAGCATTAAAAGAGAATAAATTATTGGATTTTGCGGGTAAATGGATGAAGTTAGAGAATATCATGCTAAGTGAAATAAACCAATCTCAAATAATCAAGGGCTGAATGTTTTCTGTGATAGGTTGATGCTAATCTGTGAAGGGAGTTGCATGGGATAAGTGGAGGAACTTTGGATGGGGCAATGGGGGAACTGTGGGAGGGGGCAAAGAGGTAGGAAAGTTGGTAGAATAAGATGGACATCATTACCCTAGGTACATGCATGAGTGCATGAATAGTGTGGCTCTACTTCATGCACAACCAGAGAAGTAAAATATTCTGCTCCATTTGTGTTCAATGAATCAAAGAGCTTTCTACTGTCATATACAACTGATTAGAACTAATAAATAAATAAATAGATAAATAAATTTAAAAGAAACAAGAAATAATTATTTACATACAATTTATTTGAAATCATTAAATATTAAAAGAGATTGGACAAAAACTCAAAAAATACACCAAATATCTTCGTTTTATTAATCAAAAGAAGCTATAACTTATTTCAGCAATACCTGTCTTCACAGAGCTAGACCATGTTTCTGTTTTCCATTTGGTCAGCTTTGTTCATGTAATTGAGTTCGAATCCTGCTTTGAATATGACTCTGGACCACCAGAATTCAGGTTGAGGCTTATTCCTCAATGTAATAGCACTGGGAAATGAGACCTTTAAAACTCAGGACTCAGCATACAGTCATTAAGTCATGATGACATGCACTAATAGCTGAAAGTAAAGCACACATTAATCATTTAAATTAACTGTCTATGTATTAAATGGTAAGCTAAAAACAATAAAAATTGTAGCAAGTAGAAAATATGTAAGTTATCCCTGAAAATTACCTATTCTCAGCTTGAATATTTTCTAAGATATGGAATTCATGCTTTATCTCTTGGTGGTGAAATCTTGGAACTACATTGGTTACCATGGGAGTGGAGTGCTATAGAGCATGATTGTCTTCTTTGGTTGCCCTCTGGCTTGTTGTCTTGCTACCTGAACTCTCTCTCACTCACTCCTTCCCTGTAATGCCATGCACCATGAGATCCTCACAGGAAGCCAATGCCAGCACCATTTTTTTAGGCTTTTCAGCCTTTAGCATCATGAGCTATATAAACCTTTCTTTCTGTATCAGTTTTTGTTTGTTTGTTTGTTTGTTTGTTTTGTTATTAATACCAATGTAAAGTGGACAAAGATATTAGGAATGTAGTGTGAGCAGCAAAAGTACTTTTAAAAAGTGTCATTTCCTGGTGTGTGGTCTCTCTTTTTTCTCTATATTACTAATGTATATATAATACATAGGCACATGTATATGCTTCTAATATATTTAAATGCTATACATAAAGTGTTATGCTATTTACATGTTGAGTATATTTTATATGTAATATGTACATATTTATATTGTTTTATAATATTGAATTGTATATATTGTATTAAATTATGTAATAGTGATATACTTAGTAAATATAGGCAAATTTACCATTTGGGAGATAGATAGAGATGAAATGTGACTTGCATGATAACCTGTGAATAATTGTGTAAGAAAATGGAGCCAGCATGTGGACCTGTGATTCTAGTACACTGGCAAAACCTACCTTGAATTGTTAGATGATCAAGAAATCAACTTTTATTTCTTTAAGTCTGTAATGATCCGGATACTTTTATCATTACAACATGGTCCCTAAAGACTAACATATAAATTAGCACTGAAAGATGGTTATTTTGAAAATGACAAACCAAAATATTAAAATATGTGATGTTACTAAAGTATCTGATTTTTCATGCAAATAATCTGAATTTGGAGGTTGAAAAGAAGTTTATGTTAATCACTAACAAAATATTTAGCATATGTGCTGGCTACAATAACTTGCATAGTACCTCAATTGCTACTTAGTCTTTAGTTATAGAAAAAAAACAAATTAGAAAAACTTGATACATTACTGAATATTGACTATTTTGCTGTGTTGAGCATGATAATATAATATAGAGATTAGTTCAGTAAAAAATTAACCAGATTTCAAACAGAGATGAAAGTAGTTACATCTGTGTGTCGAAAGCATTTTGGAGTAAAATAATCTATCTTCTGGATCTAGACAATGAGAAATATTTTTGGAAAAGGTTATAAGCAAATAACATCCATTACAAGTTCCCTGAAAACTAGGGCCACCCCAGCCTTGAGGCAAAGCTCTGATTAAGTATGTTGACATCCTACATAGACTGTTGTCACATATGGCTCAATATTTTCTATTGAATTAAGAAAAAAATATGGCAATAAAACAAAGAGAGAAAGAACAGTTGAAACCTAAGCTACAAGGAAAAATATATGTGCTGCTAGTGAAAAACATTAAGTAGAAAACAAAAATAACAAAAACTACAAACTAATAAATAGTTTAAAATTTACAAGAGACTTATAAATCTACTACAGAGTACCTTTATGTTCCTCAAAGAACTTTCTCAATGTTAACACTTTATACACCCAGGATATAGTTTTAAAAACTCATAATAATTTAACATTGTATATCCTATGAACTAAAATCAATTACCCTGTCTACTCCACTAATTACACCTCTTTTTTTTTTGTTTCAGAATCCAATCCAGGATTTAGTCATGTTTCCTTTGTCAACTCCTATTTGTGACAATTTCTCAGCCTTTCCATATTTGTCATGCACTTTACACTTTTAATATAAATAATGGGTGTTCAACATTGGTGCCCAGGAACTGAGTGAGATAAGAAACAGGACACAGGTGACCCTGGAAAGCTAAGGATGTTTATTTTAAGCAGCCCAGCCATTATATTTCCCTTATGTTAATCTTTTTTTTTCTATTTATTTTTTTATTGGTTTTAATTAGATACACATGACAGTACAATGATCTTGACATGTCATACATTTGAATCAGGGGTATAATTTCTCATTTTTCTGAGTGTACAGGTTGCAGAATCACATTGGTCCTGCAGTCACGTATATACCCACAGCATAATAATGTCTATTTTATTCTGCTGTCCTTCTTTCCCCCCTTCCCCTCCCCTCCCTTACCATCACTTCTTTCTACCCAATCTAATGTGACACACTTCTTTCTTTTTTCTTTTTCCTCACATCATCATACATGTATTCTGTACAATGATGGGGGTCTCCTTCCATCTTCCGTGTGATTCCCTTTCTCCCTCCATTTCCCTCCCACCTCTTTTCCTTCTTTAGTGATAATCTTCTTCTCTTGCTCTTCCTCCCTACCCCATTTTGAGTCACCTCCCTTATATCAGAGAAGACATTTGGCATTTGTTTTTTAGGGATTGGCTAACTTCACTTAGCATAATCTGCTCTAATGCCATCCACTTTCCCTGCAAATACCATGATCTTGTTATTTTTTTAGTGCGGAGTAATATTCCATTGTGTATAAATGCCACATTTTTTTATCCATTCATCCATTGCAGGGCATCTAGGTTGGTTCCACAGTCTAGCTATTGGGAATTTTGCTGCTAAAAACATTGATATAGCTGTGTCCCTGTAGTATGCTGTTTTTAGGTCTTTGGGGTATAGTTGGAGAAGAGGAATAGCTGGGTCAAAAGGTGGTTCCACTCCCAGTTTTCCAAGGAATCTCTATATTGCTTTCCAAATTGGCTGCACCTATTTGCAGTCCCACCAGCAGTGTTTAAGTGTACCTTTTTCCCCCATCCTCACTAGCACTTGTTGTTTGACTTTATAATGACTGCCATGGAGTGAGATGGTATACAGCAAGTGAGATGGTATACAGCAAGTTCTTTGAGGTTAACATAAGCAAAATAACAGGAATAAATTAAAATAATGTAATGTTTATAAGCCACTTTCTTAATCTCTGTCTCAGATATAAGCCCAATGATTAAGCACAATTCAAGGGAAACAAACTATCAAAAATAATCTCAAAATAATTTTAACCATGGAGAACACATGAAGCAAATCTCAGTTTCAAGAGGAACTCGTGGCAAGTCTGACCATGTCAGCAGAGCATGTCCTGAGAACAGTGTGCTGTTCTTACTCACTCTCGTGTGCCAAGAGCTTAGAAGAAGTCAACCTTAGATAGCGGCAGAACTTCCACAGGGTTAAACCACTCCATCAAATGGGTAAGGTAATTTTATAGGGTTACTCGTTTTAAGATTGTTAGATATTTCCTCATGATGAGACTGTGGTGTTATTTTGGGGAAAGTACCATATCTTTAAATCTAATGGGCACATAAATCAACATGACTCATCATTGAATCATTCCATTATGATTAAGAGGGTGTCTGCCAAGTTTCTCTATGTCGGGTCACTCACTTTTTCCTTTCCAAATTCTAATCCATGAGAAAAAAGTAATTAAATCCAAGTCACATGTAAGGGGAAGAAGTTAAATTCATCTCCTGGAAGAAAGCATATCAAACAGTTTGGGGTCTTATGTTAAAGCCATCTTGCTAATTAATAAATATTTGGGATAGATAATGTGAAGTCAGGCAAATGCCCTATTTCTCAAAGTCTAACGTGTAAATTTGACAATTATCAGTGGATCTTAGCTCAGGAGTTATTAATCTGGTGTCCTAATGCTGATTTTCCATTTTTTTCATTCTTTCTACTTTTTTATTTTATTTTACTTGCAACTAGGAAGATTTGTACCTTGTGATTCATTTAAGTCACTATAGAATTATGAGTATACATTTTATTCTTTATACATTTTTTTCATTCTTTCTACTTTTTTATTTTATTTTACTTGCAACTAGGAAGATTTGTACCTTGTGATTCATTTAAGTCACTATAGAATTATGAGTATACATTTTATTCTTTATACATTTTATTCTTTCCATTATTGTATAATACTACAGACATTGTTAGCTCAAATTTGGCACTTTTTCAGTTGGGAGCTCTTTCACTTTGCTCCTGTCCTTGCCATACCTTCTCTCTCTCTCTCTCTCTCTCTCTCTCTCTCTCTCTCTCTCTCTCTCTCTCTCTCTCTCTCCCCTTCCTGATTCAATTCCTGAGCTGCTTTCCTTTGCCACTCCATTCCACCAAGATGTTCTACCTCATCTTGAGCCCACAGCAATGGAGTTACCCATCTATGGACTCAGACCTCTGAAACTGTGAGCACCAAATAAACCTTTCCTCCTCTAATTGCTCTTATCAGGTCTTTGGTAACACCAGCAAAAAAGCTGAAAAAAGCTGACTAATACATCTTCCTCCCTTTCTTCTTTCTTTCCTTTCTTCTTCCTAAATTATGAAATCAACTATAATGCAATGCTGATAAGAATTCAGGGAAAATGCAACACTGGTACAATTTTGTTGGAAATGTAATTTAAAACAAGGACCATGGAAATCATATGAATATTTCTCAAAAAATAAAACTACCATATAATTAAGATATACCACTTCTTGGTATATACTAAAAGGAATTTAAATCAGCATTCTACATAGATACCTCTATACCCAGGCTCATTACAGCACAATTCACAATAAACAAGATGTGAGATCAGCCTTGGTGCCTGGCAGTGCGTGAATGGTAAAGAAATATGGCTTGCATACACAATATAGCATTATTCAGCCATAAAGAGAAACAAAATTTTGTCATTTGCAGAAAAATGAAAGAAACAAGGGATAATGATAAGTGAAATAAGGCTGACACAGAGAGAAATAAGGTAGATTCACATGTTTTTCCTCATATGTGGTACGTAGGGGTAAGAGGAAACACAAGATAAAATCAGCAGAGAGACTATTAAAGAAGAGGAAGGGAGTGGGAGTGAGGGAAGGGGAAAGGAGAGTGGGGGGATAAATATGATCAAGGTATGTTATTGGCATGTACAAATATGTCACAATGTAGCCCATTGTTCTGTATCATAACAATGCACTAATAAAAAATGTAATCTGTTTTAAAACAGCTCATTCTATCCTTACCCCTTGTTTATTATAATCGTTTTCTTTGATATTGAAAAAGCCGATTCCCATTATCTATTTCTATATATCTATAAATCTGTGTTGTGTGTATGTGTGAGTGAGTGTGTATGAGCAAGTTTTGGTTTGGATATGGTTTGTCTCCCCAAAGGTTGACATGCAAGAGGATTGATCCTCAAGAAGGCAATGTTCAAGTCCTGAGACTTTTAAGAGGTGTGCTCTCAGGGAGGTTATTAGGTCTCTGGGGTAACCTCAGAAGGGATTAATGGTGATCTTGTGGGGTGAATTCACTCTTGAGCGAGAGTAGATTGTTATAGAAAGGACAAGAGTGGCTCCTCCCAAGTATCTAGTTTCCTGTCTTGCCATCTGATCTCTCCATTTCACATGTCCTCCCACCATGACACCATCTGACAGGATGTAACAAAGCCAAGGAAGCCCTTATCAGAGGCCAAAGAGAATAGGCCACCTGATCTTGGACCTCCAGCCTATAGAAATGTGAACTGCATAGACCATTTTATTTATACAGTATTTAGCCATGGTGTTTTGCTGCCAACAGAAAATAAATCAATACAGTATGTCACTATACATTTTTACATGTTTGTTGAAACCCAGTATCTATGTAGTTTCAGATCTGGTAACCAATACCACTGTGCACAAGTTTATTAAATATGGTACAGTTTTTATGTACAATCCTTGTTTACTTTAGCTTTAGAGAATCTAATCAAAATATGTTTTGCCATATATCTAACATATATTATATGACATATACATGTGATGTATAATATATACATATATGTAATATTACATATGCTATAACTTCTTTTTTTGCCTTTTCTCCTCCATGCCATATTATCATGTGTTTTTAATGTATTTTGTTTCATTTTTGACAGGATTCTATCCTTGTATTCCCCAATATCCTGATTGACTCTTGTTTATTGCACATGGCAAAGATTACTCTTGTTGATTTTCTCATCTGTGGATTTTGACAAATGCAGAGTCCTATATCAACCACTACAATGTCATCATTCAAAAATAAAATGGTACATTTTCATCATCTGAAAATAGTATGGAACAGTTTGATCACCCCCAAAATAGCCTTGTGTGGTCCTTATCTCATCAACCACTCTATTTTCCACCAACTCATGGCAATTAACCTGTTTTCTCTTCCAACTTTTCATTTTTTAGAATGTCATAAAATTAAATCAGTTAATGTTTATTTTTCAGTCTTGCATTTTAAAATTATTAAATACATATGTTTTTTGTGTTTATAAAACTCAATACAGATTTCCTTTATTGTTGATAAATATTTCACTGTTTGTGATCCACAGTTTTTCCATTCATCTTTTGAAGTACAACTTGTTTTTTATTGAAAATTTCAGTGTATATGTTCGAATCTGTTATAAATATTCACATAGTTTTGTGTGAACATAATATTTTAAAAGTGCACATATAGAAATTTATGAGAGAATAATTATGGGTCCAACAGTAAATATTTGTTTAATTTTATAAGAAATTACCAACCATTTTTTTAATGGCTGTTTCTTAATTTTATATCTTGCAACTTTGATTAATTTCATTTGTAATTCTAGTAAGTTTCTGTGGCAATCCTTGGGGTTTTCTACATATGGGCAAGTCATCTGCAAACTCACACTCAGACATCCTAACGGTGCACTTTAATGTTTTTCTTATACCTGATTGTTGTACTAGGACTTCCAATGCTGTATTAAGTAAAAGTGTTGGAAATAGACATCCTTGTCTTGTTCCAGATCTAGGAAAGCTTTCAGTTTTGCCCCAAACAATGAAAGGTCTGCTCAGATATTTTGCCCATTTTTACAACATTTTAAACTTTATTTCAAAATAATTACAGATTCCCAGAAAAGTACAAAGGTAATACATAAATTTCTTTTGTTTTATTTATCCAGTGTCCCTGATTTTAAATCTATTTTAAGTATATAGTACAATTTAAACCAAAAGACAAACATTAATTAAATATGTGTATACATTAATTAAATATATATGTATATTTTGTGAAATTTGTGACATGTATAAACTACTAAAATTGAGATATAGAGCTCTTCCCTCATCACAGAAGTTTATATCATATTATTTGTTCAGTTTCCATAAGCAATCTGTTCTTCACTGTTACTAACCCAGTCATTCTCTCCCTCTCTGTAATTTAAGATACATTTTCAGTTCAAGATACTTATACGAATGGAGTCACAGGTTACCTTTTGAGTTTGGCTATTTTAACTTACCATAATGAGCTTGAGGTATATTTAAATCGTTCTGTATACCAGCAATCCTTTCCTCTTAGTTGCAGAATAGTATTCTGTGATATAGACATAGATATGCATAAAGAAATAGATATAGATGTGGTTTGTTTAGCTATTCATTCACTGAAGGATGTTTCAGTTGGGTTATTTCTAGTCAATGACTATTAGAAATAGTGAAGCTGTAGTCATTTTCATGTGAGATTCTTTTCTTTTTAGTGTAAAATATTATATATATAAAATATGTAATGTAATGTACAATGTTATATAATACATAATACAATATAATATGATATAATAAATTTTTATTTTGTTTTTTTCTCCAGAATAAGTATCCAAAACTGAATTGTTATATAGTAAATGTATGTTTAGTTTGGTAAAGACTGTCATATACTTTCCCAGAGAGGCTGTATCATTCTACTTTCTACCCACATTGTAGGAGTGGTCTAGTTTCTCAGTATCCATGTTAGCAGTTTTGTCACTACTGTGCAGTTTATTCATTCTGACAGGCATGTGCTTGTATCTTACTATGATATTAGTTTCCATTCCCTTAGTGACTAGTGAGGTTTGACATAGTTTCATGTGTTCATTTGCTATCTGCATACTCTCTTTGATGAAAGGTATGTTCATGTCTTTGCCCAGCTTCTAACTGTATCATCTTATGACTGCTGTGGCTTTCTTATTTTATTGCTGTTTTGATGTTTTATTCACTATTAAATTCTAAGATTTTATTTTTTAACATGTTCTAAATGCAGGGCCTTTATAGAGCATGTAGGTTGGAACTATATTCTTGCATGTTGTTTTCAAAGGGTTTTATGCACAGAAAAGTTTTTAATATTGATGATGTAGAGTCCTTGGATGAAGTAGACTGCAAAAGATAAAAATATTCTATATCCATGACCTCTAGGTGTTCCAAACTTAATAAAAACATCTAGTTGAATATTCTTAAGGAAATATACAGTATACTACCACACCCTCCAAGAAAGTAAAAGCTTCACTCTTATTTTACCCTGAAAATTCCTTTATCCCTCTTATTGTTTTTTTTTCCTCTTGTAGGGGGAGTGACCATAATGACAAGTTTCCAGCAGGGTCATAAGAGTCCTTAAATTGAAATCTGTCTAGTTTTCTTTTTAATCCATTTATTTCTTTCAAGGATGGGAATAATACTCTTTCCCAGATTCTATATCTCTAAGTTAAATCCAGTATAGCCCATTCTTAATCATTATTTAAGTTTCTTCAAAGAAACCAGAGGGATTACATAGCAAAACAACAATATCAAAACAATTTCTAAAGCAAAATATGAAAACTTCAAACTTGCCTCACAAATTTGATTGTAAAATCTTTATAGCCACCAGGGGCATAATCTCTAATGACCATTTTATGTGTAACAGTGAAAGATCCATAGACAAGTTCCACCCAGAAGCAGATCCACATTGGAATTATGAGACTCCTTCACTATTACTTGAGGGATCTTCATATTTTCTTGATCATACTGGTTCTGATTGCTGTGGCTTTTCCACATTTCACTGAATACAACTTTCTAACAGCTTTCTACTACTGTTTCCCACCAATGTTTGCATGTAGAGAAAAATATTATCTTTTTGTATCATGAGTCAGCCACTAGGGAAGGGAAGGTTGAGCTGGAAGAGTGAGCATTGACAATTACTAAGGATTTGGAACTTTGACTATTTATTGTATCTTTCCACTCTGGTGAAACTGAGCTCTATTATCTTCAAGAAACACATGTATCTTCTAGAATCCCTGTGGAGACCACTTCTCTCCAGGCAGCAATTTTCTGCTAGAACTTCAAATCATAGGCGCACACAAAGTTTAGGAGTTGGCCAAGAACAAGGGAAGTTCATGCATATCTTTGAAATTTCCTTTCCTTACACTTATTCTCTTTATTACATATTCTCCTGAACACCATGGTCAAAATTCATCTTTGATCTCTACTTCTTCCCTCCAGAGTCACATCATCCTCTCCTGTGTCTCAATTTCTCTGCTTTAAGGTTCATATAATGCTCTGTTGGAAAACAACAACAACAACAACAACAACGGAGCTGAATGTGAAGTTACTTGTTGTACTTTGTTTTACCCAAAAGTGATAACAGAGCATCAGTTCCCATGAGATGTCTCAAAAGAGCCTTCATATACAATTTTATAGCGTCCATGTTAGTTTATTGTGTTGATCTACTTTACCATGATGCAGATACAGTTCTGAAGAAAGAAAACACAGTTAAATTGTGCCTAATTAATGGGTAATTCAATAAGTAAGATAATTATGTTTTATAAAGAAAAGATAATAGGTGGTTATCTTTTCTAGATGCCAACCAAAGTAGATCACTAAAAGTAAAATGTGAGTTAGGAATAATCATTGACTATCAGAGCTCGGGACTATCTTTTTTAATAAATATAAACAAATGACATAAAATATAAATCTCACTAGACTTGAGTAACTTGTCATTTTGAACTGTATACATCAAATTGAAATATATATTTTTGAGGGAGGTGAGGATAGAAAGAAAAGGTAACTGGAAGTAAGTTATCAAATTATGCTATGTGCATACAGAAATATGGTATAACGAATCCCACTATTATGTACAAGTATGCACACCAACGGAATTTGAAAAAATAATAATAATAGTACTATAGAAAACACACAGCCAAAGCTGTAGTGTGTATTAATTAATACATTTTAATTTTCCAGAAAATTAATAAATTACATAATATTTTATGGCATTTTTGGTAGACAAATTTTAGGAAGTATCAATAATGTGAACATGAGTATGTCTAATAATTAAGTAAATAGGAAAATTAAACAAGTGATTATCAAATATTTAGAAAATTTTAAGAAGCTAATTAATATTCAGTGTTTATTATGGTGAGTTGAAAGATGCACTCTAACTAAATGCTAGTGGGAGCACGAAAAGACATGACATGAATTTTCCGGAATGAAATTTAACATTATTTATCATTTCAACAAAATTCTAATTTTTACATAGGTAGAAAAGCTACTGTATAAACCAAGTTGTAATTACATTTGAAATCTTGAAATGTTCAAGCATTTATAATAGTTGTAGAATGACTGCTTCATTAACAAGAGAATACAACGTATAGCAAATCTTATAAATCACTGTTACTCTGTTACATTAAGAAAATATTTTCATCATTCAAGTCTCGATTTAGACACTAAATCCTAAAGTTCAATGAATCTTTAATATCTTTATTTGCACAACTAAGATGGGAGACACAGGAAGAAAGGAAATAAAATTTTAACAAAGCCTATCAGTTAACAGTAAAAATATGGGCTTTATTTTCTCTTGAATAAGATTTTAAATTTTTTTCCAATTTTTCATTGTAAAACTTTTTGTGATAAAATTAACAAGTTTGTATACTATTCTATAAAGGCTAATATAAAACATAATAAATAATTTGTACTACCTGGCCACTGGGGATAGTATTTACCATGATTGTATATTCTAACTTTTCAATAAATGACAAGAAATAAATACATGCAATGAAGCACACATGTAGGACTAGAAAAATAAATTTGATACTATTATTTACAGCATAGTATTCAATACACACATATGTATATATGTGTATATATGGATATAAGCTATGTGTATATATACATATAAATAAATATAGTGTAATATATATGAGTTGAGTCTGGCAGAGTTGCAATCAGAGAAGAAGTACCTAGGGAAAAAGTAGAATAGAAAACATAAAAATTGGATGGGGAATGCAAATTGTGTTCTTTTTTTAAATAAAAAACATTAACAGTAATTTGATCTATAGCAAATGACTTCAGCACATGATATACTTTATGACAAAATAATACTCTCATATGCTACTACCAAATGGGAGACATCAAGCTTGGAAAAGTGACCTAACATCATTTAAGCCTTAACACTTGTTCCAGAACTGTTACTAGGTCTATCAACCACCTGTCCAATAATTTTCAGCAACTGGTTGTGTTAAAATAGAGATGGCAGCTGTTTCTTTTCATGCTCCCTTAAGCATCAGAACCATATAAAATCCAAGCAGAGAAATTTCAGATTTATAATAGATTGTTAACATAGAATGGACTTAAACTATCAGCATGTCCATAACCATTGATTGAGTACCCATGAAGTCTAAAACAGTCTACTAAATTCTATCAGAAAAATAAACAAGCCAAAAATACAAAATTTGAATTCTATACTTCAATACAAAAAGAATGCGTTTGAAAATTTAAGATAATCTATATGAAGCTTACATCATAGATGAAATGAAATGTAATGAAAATCATCAATACCTGAATTTGAACTTTGCATTTTCTGAGCAACAAAATTTCATGAACAGAAATGTAAGCCACTTTTAATAGCTTTCATTATTCCAGTATTGAACTCTACAAGACAATATTTTTCACAAAGTAACACTGAATACTGGATTTTCAGAAGTCAAATCTTAGTACATAAACATTAAATTCTTTGATAGTTGGATAATTAAATTACATTTAAGGAAGCATCGATGAGAATATGGCATAGTGTTAAATTGAACTTCAGTCCATGGTGTATTCTAAAACATGCAAACAGCTTAAATACCTTCTGTCTATATTTTTTAAATATTTATTTATTTTAAATTGGACACAGTATCTTTATTTATTTTTATATGGTGCTGAGGATCAAACCCAGGGCCTCTCATGTGCTAGGCCAGCACTCTACTGCTGAACCACAACCCTAGCCATATATTTTTAATCCTTATTTTTTACTCATTGTCCCTCTCTTTCTAAACCATGCAATACTTAATAAATTCAACACTGACAATTATGAAACACCACCACTAAACTACAGTAGTTGTGGTTTGGGGAAGTAATGGAAGTCCTCCGAAGCAGACAGTTTGAAAAGGCACTACTTTAAAATTTAAAATGTATCTGTGTTTAGGATAAAAACAAATTTCCTTTGGAGACCCCCAACCCCCAACTCTCATGTCAGAGGCTTTCCCAGGTCATGTAATGAAATAATTTTCTCATCCTATCATCCAGAGATCATTTATGTGGTGAACTGCAGTGCACTCAAGTGTTCTCCACTTTGGTACCTTCATTTTGAGGAAGTCATTTAGCTTATTTGACTTTTTTTTCTAGAAAAAATTGTGGCATGTGGGGTGTGTAGACCCATAATTTTGATATCCCTTGGAAGGTTGTTAAAAATGCAGACCTCACTTACAACATGTTAAATTTGTTAAGTTGAAAACTCCATTGTTTTTAAGGTTCCTAGATGAGTCATATACATGGTAATGTTCAAAAAACACTGAAATAGATGTTTTCAAGTTCTCAATTTAGAGCAAAGGGTTTACCTTCAACAGGAGGTAAAATAAGGAATGAAACAACATTTTGAAATCCTCATAGAAGTGAAGTAAACTGACTTGTATCCCAAAAGGTCATTATTTTAGATAGTCGCATCATTCCTTCAATGGCAAAATATATAGTAGACTTGTGTACACAAGATGTTAATATTTTGGTTTTGAGAAATGCAAAATCCAGATTTTTTTCAAAAGCATTGTTTTGACTTTGAGAAATTGATGATATCATACAAATTTAGTTTCCTCATTCAACAATTTATAATGAGTTTCTGTATATCTCAAAGATAGATTTTCTTACAGAAATAGAATTTTATTCAAAAGAATGGGAATTTTGGTACTGATTATGATTTTGTCTGATTTTTTTCCTATTTAGAAACACATAGAGAAAAACAATATTTGAAAAATACATAAATAGCGTGAGAAATTGGAAAATTATCTTATCTTTACCCTAGTCCATTTCTTTATTGTGTCTCTCCTCAAGCATTCTGCAATAGGCTAGGTTATTTTCTTCTACTCAGTTGTCAACTTTGTCAATTCTATTCCCTCTGTTTAGCTTTAGGAGATATTATATTGAACAAAATAAGCATAACCTTTTAAGGACAGCTGAGAATAACTTTTCAAAGTGTATGTAATATTCCAATTACATGTCTAGAATAAATATCATTACTTCATATTTTGAGTTCCCTTTCAAGTCACCTCCATTTTTTAGTCACAAAGCAGGTATCTCTCTTGCTGATTTTCAGCTATTTATCTCATATAGGAAGTAGGTCAGAAAACACCATGAATTTTTCCTTCCTGGCAGCTACCACATTTAAAGTACTCATTTGGGACTCCATGACCAAGAATATAGTTGAGAATATCAACACTAAGTATTGGTCTTAGTGCATATATGGGTTTCTTTAAAATTTAATAGTTCTTCAGCAATGCACACTATTATCTCAAGTATGACTAGGGAATTGGTAGTGCAGATTTGTTTGGAAAAAAATAAATTGGTGGTCATACCAAACACTTTGCTTGTTCTCAGGTTTTCCAGAGCTCAAACATTTTCCTGTCAAGTTGGAGTGCAGTTAGACAAAGGTGGCATCTAATTGAAGACTAATTTATGAAAAAAAATTGGGGCATTACAGATCCTACAAAGTCCCTTACTCCTGTTGACACTAGACTTTCAATTAAATAGTTCTCTCAAATAATTCAACTTATATAAAAAAATTATTTGAGTCCTAAAATATGAACTATATATTCCATAATAAAAGCTACTTTCCTAAAATCTCTTTTTCCTATCTGATTTTACTATGTATACATTCCAAAATCATAGTTCAATTTTGAAAATGTTTGAATTTTGAATTTTTATTATGGAATTATATGGAGATGATACAGAGAGTGTTTGATAGCTTACTAGATGGATTACAGCAAAACCTGTTGGTTTGGGCTCCACTCAAAGAATGCTGATTGGATACTTCACATTGATGTGAAGCACCGGGTAGAATGTTCATACTACCTTAAGTATCCAAAGTACTTGGTGGAGCTTTGAAGATAACAACTTTTGTTCCTTGATTGACAAAAGTACAGACAATGTAAATCTGCCGACAATATTCCTGATAAGCTTGAGAAGAGCAATCCCCAGAATTTAATCAGGTTTTTCCAACTCTTCCTGCTGCTGGAGATGTGATAGTAAAAGGAGTTAGGACTATTGACAGAGAAGCTTCTGCTTTGCTAACTAATAATCATTGCATAGGGAAAATATTGGATATCTGGCTGTAGAGGCTTTTTCATTGAATCCTGATCAATCTATTAAGAAGTAGCAGGGGGAGTTGAGAATTCCTGGGAGAGTCCTGCAAATCTAAAGTGGAGACCATGCTATACAAATACAAATTGATCATGGTCTTTAGACACCATTTTTGTGGGAAAAGAGTTGAAAATGTCCAAGACAGCAGAACAAGTTCCATTAGTGTGTGCAATGATAGCCTTAATGTTTCAATGATAGCCTTAATGTTTCAAACAACTGGAACTAATGAATCAAAATTAAAGTAGCAAGTGATAACTTTTTTTTGTAAATCTCCACCTCCATTAGGCTTTTTCTTTGGCTGTATAAGACTTTTATATTGAGCTGTTTCCTTTTTTCGCTACACATATAATTTTTAATTTCTAATTCAAGACCACAATTTCCTTTTCTCCTTCTTTGATTCCATGATATTTCTCTTCATCTGCTTGAGTATAAATTGATGGACTTATTCATGTGTCCCATTAGCACATTTATACATGAGTTCTTCCTAATCAAGGAGGATACTTATCAATTTCCGTGCCTTTACAGACAAATAAAACATCAATACCTATTATACATTCAGCAGAAGTCATAAACCATATATTGTGCTGGCCAAAGATCTCTACCCACAAATTCACATTCCCTTTCTTTTCCAACTATGAACCTCAGTCACCCTTCATTGATTAAATGAGCTCCTCTTGCTCCACACAAATGGATAGTTTGGTGACTTGAGCACCTGCATCCAAAATGTTCATAAAAGCTTGAGTCCTTCCCCTTTCTGAAGTTCCTCAGCATATTCACGTGGGTTCATATCTCTTCTGGGACTGCAAGGTGACAGAATTTGACTCTTTTCTTTCAAACAAGATAAATTTACTTTTGGTTTTCACCTTGCAGAAATTGCTAAATTGATTGTTAACCTAAATCAACTTAAAATGTATCTGGTGTGTTTAAATCTCTGAATCACATGCTAAGTTTTTCATAATTGACACCATTTTACTTTAATCTTTAGGAGTCCCTTTTCTAAGAAGTCAGCAATTGGCATTTAAACTATGTCTTATTTATCTGCCTCATACTTAACTCACTGAAGCTACAACCTGATTTCTAGTATCACATCTCTTAAGTCCTCACTCACTTTCAACATAAAGATCAGTGAATTTTCCAAAACTGATAAGGCTGACCACAAGAATTGTTCTGGATCCTTTGCATCACCTGATCATTTTCCAGTGGGTCTACTGTATCAATATTGTAAACCCAATTCAAGTCAATAAGTGCCATCAATCTAGTCAGACTCCCACTAGGCTTTCCTGTGTGAATTTACCTGTCTCATAAAAATATTTCCTGAGAGGTCCAAGATTCCCTTATTTCAACGATTTTGAGACATTGCATTGCCATCTCTATATTGACCTAAGAAGAATATGATAAACTCACAGGAGGTAGAACCATAAGACAACACATTTTTTGTCATTACTACTTAAGAAGCATTGCATGGCCTCTCATTTCCTGAGTGAACCAGGCATGGCTCTAACAATTTGCCTAATCTCCAAATTATGGTGATTTTTTCTCATTCCCTGCTCACTATGTGTTTCCGTAACTATTGTCCTACTTTTCTGCCCATCCTTGATATATCTTAGGGCAACCTTAGTTGTTGAAATGGGGCAAGCAGGGACAGATGTCCTGATTGGTAAGTAAGTTTACCTATGAAAAGGACAGTTAGTTAGCACAACCAACACATAATTGAGACAACAGTCACTGAATCTAACTTCCTGCTAATGGGACAGTTAGCAAAATGAAAATGTTTTATTGCTTGGTTGACTATATAATTTGGTCAGAATGTTGACTACTAAATCCTGTAGGTCTTCCACATATACTATTAATCCGCTTTGTAGCCTTCATTTTTCAGTCATGATTCTTTCCTGATTTTATCTTCATTAGAAAAACTATGAAGAGTATTAGATTTTAACCAAAAGCAAGCTAACAGGTTTGCTTATACAGTTTCATAGTTGCTGACAAAAGACACAGGACTTCTGGGTCAAAGAATGGTCTATTGTTCCCTAAAATCAGAGTAGCCAGAGTATTGCCCCTAAGGTGCCATCACACTAAAATATAATTCCCAAAGTTCAATAGAATAAAAGTCCATGGCACCCAGGAATTCACTAAACTGTGTTACAACAGGACTATTAGCCCATGTGATTCAAATCTTTTGTATAGAACATTATGAATGTCAGCTATTTTTCAAGGGGGAGACTCTTTCTCTGTCTTCCATGGTTGTCAGAAACTTCTGTGCTTTGGAAGGAAACACTATGTTTACATTCCAAAGCCATTAGTTATTAAATATCCTTGAAAAAATAGTTCTGGGAAAAAAAGTTTAGTATTTTTGTTCATAGGATGTGCAGAAATGCTAGGAATGCTGAGAGAATTTCCTTCACAATAGATACTTATCAATTGTCTTTGTTCTCACATTTTCTGAGATATTTGTTAAAATCCCCCACTCTGTTATATACATATATTCAGTTCTTACAATTTATCGTAGCCCTGTCCTAAACATTCAATTACAGTTTTAAGTTGAAAGATTCAATGCTTTCCGTATCTTCCTTACTAGTTTATTTATGTCCATTTTTCTACCAGGAAGAAAAAAGAAAGAACAATTTTTTTTAAATTTATAGTACTGTAATATATGCTTCTCATGACTACCATGTTTTACATGACTTTGATCATTTGAATCATAGAATGAACTACTTGTCAACCGTTAGTTTCTTCACTTTAGAGGTAAACAGTTTGACATTCAGAAAGATAAATAATAAAAATAAAATAGCTTCTAAAACTACTTTAATTTTAATTTTTACCTATTATTCCTCCCCCACAAATTGTTTGTTTTTCTAATAATAAAATATAAATCCTTTGCTTACTTCTTATTGAAAACTTTACTTTCAGTAATTATTACTTTGGGTTGTTAAATATAAAATTTTATTTCAGATAGTCTTTGACTATAGTAACTAATTAATATGGGAGTTTTATACCAAGCCTTGAAGAGGGAAAATTTTTGTCATTATAAAATAAGAACTTTAATATTAAAGTCAAAGTATTAAACAATTCAAGCCTAAATCTCTCAGATATACATTTTGAAATGAATTTTATTTCTTATATATTTTTTAAAACAATGAGATAACATGTGAATGTTGTAAACTTCAATATTTGAGACACAGTAGGTCTTCAGTAAATAGTAATCTACTATCACACACCTCCATATCTCAGAAAAACTGATTCCAATATCTACATTTAAAAATATTTTCTACAGGTCAGGAGAAGTGGCACAGCTTATAATCCCAGAATTTCAGGAGGCTGAGGCAGGAGGATTATGAATTCAAAGTCACCCTCAGCAATTTATCAAGGCCTTAAGCTAACTCAGCAAGACCCTGTCTCTAAATAAAATATAAAAAAGGGCTGGGGATGTGACTCCATGGTTGAGTGTCCTTGGGTTCAATCCCCAGTACTATATATATAATTTTTTTCTAAAGTGACTTAAAAAAAAGCTTTACTCTCTAGAACAATATATAAATACAAGAACATTTATTTGAACTGAAATTTATGTTAAAACTTAAGGATATTTGCATATTTGAGTACTATGGTTTCAGTATATCTCTCAAAGTTTACATTAGAAAATTTATCCTCAATGAATTAATGTTGAGAGGTATGGCAATTAAGAGTTGTTTAGATCATAAGGACATTACACTCATGAATAGATTAATGATGGTCATTGTGGGAGTTGGTTACTGAACACTTATCCTTTCTGATGTCTTACCCTGTTTCTTACCCTTCTGCCTTTCAGGATGAGATGATACACCAAAATGCCCTTGCCACACATATGTCTCTTTATTTTAGATTTCTTAGCCTCCAGAACTATAAGAAAAAATAAATTCCTTCATTTATAAGTTACTCACTATCAACTGTTCTGCTATAGAAACATGAAATGTACTAAGACATTGGAATTCTAAGAGGTCTTTTGTAATCACACCAAATATAATGGCAGAAAATTATTTTGGCTTCCTATCACAAGGGTACAAGAACAAATGGCACCCTGAAATGCAGACTATGTAAATATTATATTGTTTAAAAAGGATGATGAACCCCTGAAAATCATAAGATATCCATTATTTTATAAAATTCTTTGTATTTTTGTAAACAGTTTATTGATTTATTTCCAGAATTGCTAAGTAAATTTGACCTACCTCAGCTCCTTAGCATATAGAAAAGAAGTAAAGTAGATTAACATAGCCATTATGTTCTTATTCAAAATGTACATTATGTGTCCAGTTTTAAAAACTCACTAAAAATTTCCTTTCAGGTACATTATGTAAGTGCTTCTATTGTTTTCAATGGCTTTTGTAGAAATATCAATAACAATGTTTCTTTCAAGTTGCCATAATCTACAAAAATAAAGGGTAAGCCTCTGCTAAGCAAGATATTTGCCTGTGCTTAATTCAAATAGATTATCATCAATAAAGGGTTCCTCTGCAGCAATATCTGAAAAATTCCACATAATTGCCAGTTAAGTACATTTGTTTCCAAAATCTAGCCAGAATAATATTAGACATTATATTTTTGGATGTTCTAAGTGAATATTTGTGCCAACCAATTTCAATCAACTGTAACTTTTTTTGTAATTTTTTCTCTAGTGCCAGTTGAAAATGCATATGCTCCACCATCTCCATTAAATTCTCATCTCCATTAGAACATGAGATTGATATTGAAGCCAACCATTTTATCATCATAATAATTTGCATTTGCTTGGATTGTTTGATTTAAAATGCATTGTAGATCTCAAAAATTTTCACTTTGTGCCTCGAGCAAGGTTTTAGTAATTTTAATAATGTCTCACCTAATCTTAAGAATGGGAGAAAAAGTAGAATACCAATGAAAATTTTGAAATATGAAATATGCAGAAACAAAAAGTGATTCTAATGGATCACTGCTTAGCAAAGAATAATAACCATATAATAATTGATTATTATATTTAATATTTATAATATTAAATATAATAATCAATATTTAGATTGATCTGACTGCCTTAGGAATTGTATGAAATAAAACTAAAGATATATAAATTGAAATTAATCACCATTGTACTTTCAACAATTACATTCATATAATTTTCTACATATCCATTACCACAATTAAAGTAATAAATTAACTATATCTGCAACTTTGGTTTTTAATTAATTTTTATTTTGTTAGTTTTTTTTAATTTATGCACCACTGACTACTATTGTTAAGGTATAACATAAAATCTGGAATTTTAATTCTGATTGACTAATATTTGATTTAGATAAAACATAAACAACAGAATATTTGTTAAACAGGTTCCTTAATTCTATTTCAAATATAATAGGCACTATAAAGTAATTCAGCTTATTCTAATTAACTGCTAAATATCTAAATATTATAAAATTTTAAAAGGAAATCAACAATTTTTTTCATTTTGTATACATAATATGTTGTCCAGGAATAAACACTTAGTGCTTGAACTTTGATATCATATGTAAAACATTCAAAATTAGAGAGCTAATAAATATATTATAGAAAAATAAATTATATTAAAATTGAATTTAAGTGCTTTGGGCTGATGTAATATTACTGAGAATCTGTGTTAGTAATTGATTCTTTAATGGTCAAGGTGTTTTAGAAGTTGACTAACAGTCATGGTTAGAGAATATTTTTAATCTTAGTAGAATTGTGTTTTTAGGGCCATTATTTAGAGCATTTTTATTTTGTGATCACTTGCTTTTCGGCAGCAATCTAAGGAAGTCTAAAGAATAGAGGGATGGCCTTCAAAATGTCATAAGGTGTTAGAGGAACAAATTATTTGCAATCTGGACCAATAAGTATGTATTACATATGATAATAGGACATGTGCTCAAAAAAGACTTCTGAATATGAGTCTATATGAAACCTATGTAGTAATCCACACTCTTACAAATGGTCAAGTAAGCAGCATTTTCTCTTTAAATAATCAAGATGTCAGTCAGAAATTTGAGTCCTCTACTCACAAAACAGGAATTAAATATTACAACTCCAGAGAGAGAGGCAGCATTATTACCATACTCAGAATGAGGAACATTAGGTTTGGAGATATTATTTGACATATTCAAATCATGTAATTTGTTCATTTGTTGTAGTCTAATATTATGTCTTTTGAGGAAACTAAATGTAATGGGACAGTGAAAAGTAAAGATAATAAGCTGGATAAATATTACTTAACCCTTTGAAAAACGTTCATTATACAATTTATTCATTTATTTAATGTTATTGCTAAGTGTTTTCAACATATCCCCCATCCCTGCTGTTACCACTAGGCCGTGGGCTCTTTCAATAATATTTCAGTAGAATCTTCACATTTTCTCTTGGTTTTTGTTGGTAAATTCTTTTCCTGCAGCTTTCAAAATTTAAGATAATTCATCCAAGGTCTTGGATTCAATCTCCACCATCAAAAAAGTAGATAAATAAAAATTATAATAGGGGCTGGGGATGTGGCTCAAGTGGTAGCTCACTCGCCTGGCATGCGTGCAGCCCGGGTTCGATTCTCAGCACCACGTACAAACAAAGATGTTGTGTCTGCCAATAACTAAAAAATAAATATCAAAAAATTCTCTCTCTCTCTCTCTCTCTCTCTCTCCTCTCTCACTCTCTCTTTGGAAAAAAAATTTAAAAAAATTATAATAATTAAATATAAAGCACAAGTTTTCTTCCAGAGTCAAAGCTCATGAAGCACTAATGTAGGCTTTAAGTACATGCCCAGTGATCAGAGAGGATGTGGACGAATCAGGGACATGTGCAGCTCTTTCACAATCATTATTTTTTTGTTGCTCTTGTTCCCTGACACATTTCCTTGGAGGAAGGGTAAGAAGAAGAATCATCTATTAAACAAAATACATCCATGTATAAGTATTTGTGTATGTGTGTGTCAGTTTTCCATCATCTTATTAAAACAGAATCATGCAAAGGTGAGAAAGAATGTTGTTCTCCAGCCCACTCCCTTTTTGATCATTATAATTGATTTAAGTCCTTGTCTTTATTCTTGCTGTGGATGAATATAGGCCACACCAGCCTTGCCAATTCAATCTCAAACAACTGGCTCAAATACTTGAAATAGTCAACTTATCTAGGAAATAGGCCTAGGGACCTTTTCTTTTCTTTTCTTTCCTTTTCTTTTCTTTCTTTCTTTTTTTTTTAGAGAGAGAGAGAGAATTTTTTAATATTTATTTTTTTAGTTTTTGGTGGAAACAACATCTTTATTTTTTTATTTTTATGTGGTGCTGAGGATGGAACCCAGCACCCCGCACATGCCAGGAGAGCGCGCTACCGCTTGAGTCACATCCCCAGCCCCAAGGGACCTTTTCTTAATATGCCAGAAACTCAGAATCATATCTTGACATTTCAAGCAAATGTGTAATGAAAGCCCCAGTCCCCCCACACTTTTTTCTCTCTCTCTCTCCCTTTACACCTGTAACTAAGCAATGGTAAGATCTATTTTCTTTACCTAAAACAAACATCCAAGGGCTTTTCTCACCTCATCTCAGTCGTGTCGTACCATCTTTCCTGAACCTTCCTGCTATTGTACCCAACACCACTTCATTCAGTCCAATGCTAAACATGTCTTACTAGGGAAATAAGAAAGTCATTGACACCCCCAGATGGCAAAAGCAAAGCACATATGACTATCACATTCTATATTGGTAGGGATAAATAGTCAATAAACCTTTCTTGAGGGGAAGGAGTAATGAAATACTTTATCTGCATGATCTTGCTTCCTTCAAAAAACCACTTGTCTCCCAACTGTAACTGTAATTGCCCTAAATTGGGTGAGGTGAGAAGTGGTTGCAATCACAGTTTTGCTAAAATTGTAGGCATCCTCAAGCTCTGGTCTCACAGCTTGCTATTCTCTGAGCTCAGAAGGTACTGAGAGCTTGTTTTTCTCAGGTGAGGGATTTACTAGTCAATTTTGTGTAAATCAGTCAATCTCTTTATCTTGGCAACTTACCTACCATGTTCCAAAAATGCAATGCATTTTACCATTAGAATTCTAAAGTAATGTAAAGGTAAATGTTGCATCTGCTCCATGAATCAGAGCTTCATTAGGGGAAGGGCCTTGACTAGGAATAAGAAAAAACTATACCTGCCTTTTTATCTTCTGCATAACCTTCAAAGTTTATTGAGCAATATCACTCTAATCATGCTTTAAAATGTGTCTTATGTTTTCTACAGGGCAATCCTTCTTGTGAAGAATTATTTTTTAGAAAAATAGAAAGAAATTGTCATAGTTTTCTTAAGCAGTATTGTATAAATCCTTACTGTAATGCTTGTTAAAAAGAATTTCCAAGAGCACAATTCAAAGGGATCTGATATAGTGAGACAAAGGCAGATAAACAGAAAGCTAACTACAAGAATCTATTTCGTAAATTCAGCTTTACCATTTCTACTGAGGATTAATAGACCACAATTTAAGAAGCAAGGTTTTGCTGTTTTCTCAATAAATTCTAGCTTAGTTTATAGGATGACTAAAACTTTTGCTCTCAATAAATTTAATAATCTTTACAGAATTAAATTTGTAATACACAATTTTCTCTTATATATTAGTCATAAAGTAATTGAAAAGTGTTAAAAATTAAAAAAAAATTAAATTTCTTCTATAAAGTGATTAATATAAGCCCAAGTAAATTTAAAAAAATAATTAAATGTAATTAATGTCCTAAGAATTACTGAAATATTTCAGCACTTAAATTCTATGTCATGAGATTTAGAAGTAACAAAGAACATGAAAAATAATATATAATATCAGTTTATTATGTGATACTATGAAATATGAAAATTTTTACAAAGTCAAGGAGAATGTTTTAGTATAATGGAAAACTATTATAATTATTTTAATAATGTGTGATTTACATTTAAGTTGCAGTGCAGTGGAGGCTGTAGGCACAATGGAAGCCTTTTTTTTTTCTTTTTTCTTTGTCTTATTTTTGGGGACTAATTATCTACATGAGAGTTTGACAAAACTCATTCATAGATATGGCAAGCTAAAAATCTGTAAATTATATTTTAAATAGTTTAAGATGCTTGTCAATCATTAACAATTTTTACTATTTCTTTAGAACTAGTTTACTTTCAATCTTTTGTTATTGTCTTCATGTGATGATACAGATTTCATGACAGATTAGGAAGCAACTGAGAAGCAAAGATTCACTTCCCAAAACTGACTACACACACATATAATGTGCAATTCTTGCAAAAAATTTAAAAACTTCATTTATAAAACTTTGGTTGTAAAACAACTTTCATACATTGTCTAACATATTCTTCATAACACCCCAAGACAGAAAAGAAGACAGGTATAAACTACTGGAGACAGATTGTTTTCTGTATCTTATTTAGCAATAGTTGAGTGTTGTTTTATTGATATAACTCTAATGCTTCTCTCATTTAGATTCCATATTTGTGCTGTCTGCTGATGAGCAATCATGTGTTAATTCCATTCTTCCATAGCATATTCCTAAGGACAATAGAGCATTTAAATGCTTACTAGCTTCATTTGGAGAAGAATCAATGTATTTCTCATGATAGGCCCTAAAGGAATATAAACTAGAAATCACCTGTAAAACATCTGTATCATAATATTTCTAATCAAAGTCTTGTGAATAGAGAATAGAATGAGATGTAATTGAATGCAAATGAACTAACTTTTTTTTATCCCCAGTGTGTTTTCAACTATGTAGACAAACTCCACATTCTAGGAATTACAAAAGGTAGCATGATTTAACTAGTATTTTTCTCTCTATGAAGCTGAAATGAATTTTGTGTATTCTCTCTGAGATATTTCCCATAGATTTTGGTGAACAATTAAGCAAAATAAGACTCTTTCCTTAATTTAAAATTCCTTCCTTCTTTCTTTCTTTCTGTCTTGCTTTCTTTGTTTTTGCCTAGAAATATATGTTATAGAGTTTTTCCTGAGCTCATGAGGAATATCAAGAATAAGAACAATCAAGCTAATGGCCAGATGTTGAAACAGCTCTCTACTGTAAATTATGAAGCTGATGTAATACACTAATTTCATCACATGGTGACACATGTGTATTTCTCAAGGTCTGATCTGTACAGAGAGTCTTAAAAATATGAATGTTTTTTAACAGTTTATTTCTGAACTTCTTGTAAAGGTAATTATCTTTGTTCTTTCATTTTCTGCTTTTAATTGAATAAATCAAAATATCTTTCTGAGGACTGTTGAAATATTTTACTCTAAGGTTCAAATATATAAAACCTCTCTTTTTGATTTCTTGGCCAGAAGATTCTGGAATGATGGATATTACTATTTTTTATACCTGATAAGGACTTTCGTTTAACATTAAGGTTTTGACCTTTCTATATTTTTGACCAAAGATTTACTGAGTTAAGCTGCTGAAGTCTGGAAAGTTCCCTTATAGCAGAGTGAGTCTCAGGGAAGTTAGCTCCCAGAAGACTCAAGAGAACAGGGCACTGCCCCAGTCCGGCTACAGCAAAATAACCTGGGGGTGACGAACAACTTGTGTAGATTGATACAGCAGGAGTGAGAGCCATTTATTGTAGGACAGGAGCAGTATTTATACATTCCACACAGCTTATCTAATTAACATAAACTAGATACAGCAGTCAACCAATAAGGAATCTCCACATTTAATGGCTCGCTGGCGTTGATTCATAAATCACTCTCTCTGGCATTTTGCCAGGCACCATCCAGACTTGTTTACAGACTCTAACATTTCTCTGGCAAAATGGCAGGCACCATCCTGACTTGTTTACAGACTCTAACAGGGCACCATTTGTACCAGTGAGTGCAAAAAAGAAAACTACCTGAAACAGTGAAAGTTATTTTAATTTTCATGAACTGAAAAATAAATCTCCATCATATACTCTTAATGAGGTCGATAGGTATATTGAAAAAAAAAAAAAAAAACTCTACGGTATCATATGTTAAACACAAACACCGCATAGAGTTTTCACATCTTGGTAGAGAAACATTCTCTAAAGCACCATTGTCTACAACATGATTCCCAGAGCACAAGTATTGAAATCAACTGGAAGAATAGTACAAATGCACATTCTGATGAGTAATCCCAAACCTAATGAATCAGAATCTTCATTTTATTAATGCACAAAGCAAAAAGAAAAAAAAAAGACACATTCTAGGGTACATAATTTGATCCAGAGTTGAACTAAAACTATAACATACTATATCTAATTAGGAAGGAATTTTTATAATAATTTTAAGATGAATCTGTGTTTTAATTTCCTATCAGAAGCTAAATTTGAATAACACTGATTTATTTATGTAATATCCTGATGTTAAGAAATGTCTTAAAGTCAAATGCATGTTTAATTTTTTGTAGCAACTTTATAAAGTACATATGTATACATTAATATATTTGGTTTATGATATGGATTTTTAAAGATGGCTGTTTTAAGTAAATTCACAATTTGTTGTTGATATTGTTGTTGTCCTAGGGATGGAACTCTGGGGCACTTAACCACTGAGTCACATTCCCAACCCATTTTGTATTTTATTTAGAGACAGGGTCTCACTGAGTTGCTTAGGGCTCTGCTAAATTGATGAGGCTGGCTTTGAACTAGCAATCCTCCTGCCTCAGCCTCCTGAGCCTCTGCAATTACAGGCATGCACCAACACACCCAGCCCACATTTTTTTTTTGACTGACAGACAATAATGACTGAAATACATTGATAAAAGTCAGACATTGTTTATTTATAAAGAATGGCTATAGGAAGGTTCACAAGAACAAATAAGAGTAGAAGCAAAGATTCAAAAGCATTTGCAAATGAGTCTATAAACTATAAAATACTTGGATTAGAAAAAGGGGGATGAAGGGAAAAGAGGGGGAATGAGAATAAGAAAGACTGTAGAATGAATCAGACAAAACTGTCTTATGTGCATATATGATTATACAACCAATGTAGTTCTACATCGTGTACAACCAGAAGAATGAGAAGTTGTACTCCATATGTGTAAAATATGTCAAAATATATTCTACTATCATGTATAACTAATTAAAACAAACAAAAAGAAGAAGAAAAAAATAGTACTTTAGGCACCAGTGCATTGGAATTATCTATTAGTTCTATTATAAATGTAAAGATTTGAGTTCTGGTACATGCCTACTGAAACACTCTTTGTGTTTGAGGTCTGTGGACTGTGTATTTTAACTTCTCTGTAGATGCACATGCATAATAAATTGGACAATAAATGTTTTAAAGTAATAATGCTTATTTTTTGTTTTAGTAAAAGAAACTCTGTATCCCAGCCAAAAATTGTTGATTGAAAGAGAATTAAATTTTTCAGCCAGATCCTGATTCACATATGCCTTTAAAATTTCTAAGAAAACCACTTTCAACAAGCATGTTAAAATCTAATCCTTTCCACCCTCTACATGAATTCTGATCCTTTCTAATATTTTCACTTTATGAACTTTATAGGAATATACTGCTCTGTGAATTCCTACTGGGAAGAAGGGAGTAAATTGCCTCAGTTATTTCCTTTTTATGGTAGCTACTCTTTCACAACTCTCCCTTCAATTTAGATAAACACTCTGGGAAAATTTCATGGGAGTGATACTCCTCTTAAAGCAAATAGTTTTTAGAACTGCCACTTAAAAGGGGGGAATATACACCTATGGAAAATTGGTTGTAGTTTCAACTTTTCTGTAAAAGAATGTAACCTTGAGGAATATGATTTAACCCCTCCTACCCTATTTGGAAACAGCTAGGCTAGTATACCCTAATCTTGAAATAAATGTGACATTTACATGAAAGTTAAAATGAAAAATCACACACAAAAGACAGTTACTTTGAATTTCTGATAAAATATGATGCTAAGCATGGGAAAGTGGATCTTTTTAATTGACATATTACATTTATACATTATTTAAATTGTTATAAAGAAATATAAAGATCATCTTAATAGTATATTCAAATCTATGATTCATAGAGTTTCAGAGACCATAATGGAGATTAGGAAGAACAGGTACATCAGTAATATCTATCGTCCTTCTAATTAGCACGACCAATTTTAATATTTTTGTTTCTAAACCTTTGATTATATACTACTTGAAGAACAAGAATATGTCTAAATTGAGGTTTGAAAACCATTTATTTAGAACAATATTAGAACTTACATTTCTATTCAACTTCAAATCTGAAATCTGTGCTAATGTGTCAATTATTCCGGAAAGCCTATATCTTTCTACAACAAAAATATGGGAATATATAAACATTTTATGTATTTACATTGTGGTGTTTACAAATTTAATTATTTTTTGTGAGTTTAATAATCAATACAATATTTATTACGAATTGAAATATAGTAAATATAACACTTTTAGATTGTATAAAGGTCATAGCTATTGGCAATGCCTTAATTAATGAAATGAATACTTATTTTTGTATGTATTTATTTTTCTATTTATTATTCTATGTATTTTAATGACAATTTCTGAAGTCTACAATACATAAGCATTTAGAATTTTTCACCTAAGTAATTACATTTAAGTGAAAGAATTTTTCTATAGCAAAGCCACTCAATACTTCAAAATTTCTCATTTATATGCTCAAAAGCACAGTGTTTTATCACTGAAATCATTTTAACAATCTGTCAGCTGACAGCTAGATTAAGTCTTCTTCAATTTTATTGAAAACAATGCACTAGAAAACACCTGACTACTGCATATTGATTTTTTTTAATGTCTGCACATAGACATGAGAAGAAAATTAGACACCAGTATTTTGTATCACTCTTAGTTTTTACTTCTTTTGCAGCACAGTGATGCTTAAAGTGAGAAAAAAAGTGATAATAAAAGAAGAGCACAGATATGTGTGTATGTGTGTGTGTGTGTGTGTGTGTGTGTGTGTGTGTATGCATGTAGCTATAAGTAGGATCTTGACCAGAAAATTCTATTTTTGCTTTTTAACATCATGGGTATTCCTTCAGTGACTTTAATTCAGTGACTAATCTTTACTGTTGAGAAAGGGTGTTTTTCTTTGTTTTCATTGTCTGATAAATATGCATTTCTCTTCCATGATTCTATTTTTTTTTTCTGTAGAGTTGTGTTTGGCCCCTGGCCTCCCATCTCACCCCTCAATTACAACCAATTCAGAACTCTATTTTATAATTCAGAAGACTTTCCCTATGATATGTGGCAACTTAGCTTTTATTTCTGTTATTTTTATAACCAGCTATTTCTGTTTCAAGGTGGTCACTGTTATGACTATGATTTGCTCCTAGGGATGTATTGGTCATATCCGCTTTTCTTAAGTCTCCCCAAAATGCCTTTAAACAATGTTTCAGTTCAAAGTTACAAGTGGGTATGTTAAAACTCAAAGTATTTTTGGAAGAATGGTTTTATTTTATTCTTAAAATCACAGATGAAGTTATATTAGATTACTTTTTTCTGAAACATAGAAACACAAATTCAAACTCATAGAATATAAATAAAATCTAAACCAACTCGGTAGATACCACTGATATCCAAATGCCTGCTGGAGGGAATGGGGAATGTTGCTGGATGATGTTGTGGGAGGAGTGGGGTAGGGGTGCAGAAGATTATTCAAAAGGAATGGTTAAGTAAAATGCAGTCTCACCATTCGGAGAGTTAGTAGATGCAGGCATGAGAAGAGTTATCCCTGCAACCTTTGGATCACTAAGAAAATGTGATTATTCCTCATTTACTTAGAAAAGTAATATAATGTTTCTTTAGCAAATTATAATGCATGTAGGAAGCAAGCATGAACTTTATTGCCCTCCTTTTTTGGACCAGCTGTGTACAGCTTTCCAGATATCTGGAGAGTGGCAAGGTGTTTAGTTGCTTCATTGACTAATCAAATGAAGATTACACAAGCATGTAAGTGTTCAGTTTCCCAAGAACTAGTGATATGGTAATGAGTTTCAAACATATGGAATATACAAATTAACATTTACATATTTAACAAGTAGACTTTGAATGAAACTTCCAAATTATTACTAATTATATTTGGTTATCTAGTTATTTTTTGAAGGAAGACTCTCTACCTGACTCAAATGCACTAGATAATATAAAAGTAACTTAAAAAGAAAGAAAATAATTAAATAATTATCACAATGCTGGACACATCTATTGAATACGTAATAAATATTAGTAGGTTCACAAATTAATAAAATTTAATATTGAAGTTATAATGTAAGAAAGCAGGCATTCCTATTTGCTATTTGTGGGGCATTGAGTTTGTATAACTTTTAGAATAAAATATTAATAGTTTAATTTAAAATATATATGTTCTTTAACCAGCAAATCTAGTTCATCATTTGTTTTACATAAACAGTTTGTACTATGTATGAGTGCTTTTAACAAACAACTGAAAATTTGATGGATAAGGCTTATGTTTTCTTCATATAATTAGATATATCTGATGTTTAGTACTCATAAAATAGTTAAAATATCTAAGCATTTTATGATATTTATTCCTTTCTGACATCATAAGCATCCTGTGTTGTGTCCTTATTTCTTTTCCATAGTGGTTTCAAAATGCCCAACTCATCCCAAGGTATCAAGCATGCATCCTGGAAAAGAGAAAGTGGTTATCAGCAATTAATTCTCTTTTTACATGTTATTTATTTATTTATTTTTTATTTTTTATTTATGTGTTTATTTATTTATGAATTTATTTATTTGTTGGAACCCAGGGGCACTATACCACTGAGTACATCTCTATTCTTTTTTTATTTTGATGAGACAGGGTCTCACTAAGTTTCTTGAGCCTTGCCAAGTTGTTGAGGCTGACCTCAAACGTGTGATTCTCCTGTTGCAGCCCCTTGAGTCACTGGTATTACAGGTGTGCATCACCAAGCCTGGCCACATCTATTACTTCTATCAAAGTAAAATATTTCACAGAAAAGCCATCCAACAGATTGTACTTGTAGCCTAACGTTTAGAAAGAGGTTACTCTAACTGTATAGAAGATATTAAAGCATCCATCTGCTTTGAGCATTCCCTCCACACTGTTGATCCCACTCTTCACATAACACTATGATATATGTATATATACAGTGACTAGCTGTGCACCATTAGTATGAGGATGATATCAGACAGCTAGGAAAATAAGTCACTACTGATGGGAGATTAACCAATTTCTTCACAGCCATATATTGGAAAAGTAGGAGAAGGAGGAAGTAGGATTTGCCCTTCATTAAATATCTAAGATTCTAGATAAACTATCAAAGTCACTGGCAATGGCTTTAGTTGTTAAGGTGACAGAAATCTACAACTAGGAAAATGTTTTAAAATATTAAAGTACATAAAAGACTTCCTGTATTAGTTATGTTTTAAGATCCATTCATTTTGGCAAAATGAATGACTTCCACTTTTTTTCTCACAAGAATGCAAGTATCAAAATGATCTCCTAAGAATCTGAGAACCAGCCAGGTTTAGACTTTTATACACTACCAAATCTACAAATGTCACAAGCCACTGAAGAAAGAGTGCTGATGCCTCTAATAAAGCAATCAGTCTTTTTCCTGCTCATCCTCCAAACTGATCGTCCTGGATTCCTGCCTTCTCTCACCTTTTCTTTCTTCCTTCCTTCCTTCCTTCCTTCCTTCCTTCCTTCCTTCCTTCCTTCCTTCCTTCTGTTAACAATGATTTGAGGGTTATAATCTGTACTTCAACTCTGTATTTTCATTTTCTGATATTAATCAGCATTGTACATTATACTTCAATATTTATGAAGTACACAGAATAAAAGACACATGCAATGTTCCATGGCTACTGTATTAAAAACTAAAGCTTTCCCCTCATTTATAACTATTGCAATTTAACTTATCTAGTCACAGAAAGATAGATGTCTGTGTTCACATTTTTGTCTCTTAAATTGATGATAATCTGAATCATAGGCCATTAAGTGTGATTTATGCATCTCATTAAATATAGCTATAGCAATATATTTTTCTACAAAGAAGAGTTAATAGTAAACAAATTTACTTTGAGGAAATTTAATTTGGATTCTCTATAAATAACCCTTCTTGGGTACTTCAGTACTTCAGTACTTCAGTTGTAATGCTAATTTACTGGCCAAATCATAGTGTGTGTTGAAAAATCTTTAATAAACAACTTATTTAACATTCCTTGTCATAAACTAAGGCAATTCAAAGAGGTTATAAAAAGTTGCATAGATCTGATTAAAATTCTGAAATCAAAAGAGTCTAAAGTTGAAAAAAATATATAATACAAAGGTTTCTGACATAGAACATTTTCCCCAATTATGTTAACACGAATAACATGATCTTTGTCATAATCACGTTCAAACATTGCAGGTATTTTTCACAAAAAAAAAATTCATCTGATAATGAAGACATACTCACAGAACATGGTATATTGTGATTTAATTCAGAAATATTCATCTTCTTTAGCTCCTTCTATGGAAATTTTTTATTTTATAATCCTGTAAATATTGATTTGGCCACATGAGTTTAGCCAAAGAATGCTAGGGGACATGAAACACGAACACATCGAAGCACAGTATTAATGTGTATGAGCAGAGACAGGTTTTATCTCTCTTGTTATACTATCTGTAGGCCTGAGGATTTTACATCATAGATAGGGCATGTTCTTTCACCTTGGGTGTTTTCATATACAGACACATGGAATATACTTTTCAAAGTACCCCGAAGCTGGGAGGAAAGCCTAACTGATCCCTGTAGAAACTAGCTGAATCAAGCAAAAACACATCTGATCCATATGCACATGAACACAAATCAGTGGTTGTGCATTTAAGCCATGTTTTTTGCAAGCTATTTATATGTAATATTGCTAGAGACAAAAGAGAACATATGCAAATGGTATGCAATTCAGGATGGAAAATAATGGAAATATTATGGAAAACCAAAACCACTCTTGAAAATCCTTTAGACATCAATAAATACAGTGAAGTTAGCTTTGTGTAGTGAACACCACTATCACATGTTCACAAGAATATCCCTAATTCTAAAAATATATGAAATAATGCAAAGGCAAGTTGTAATTTTACAGTATTACATTACAAATATCAAAAGTGTCGAGCCTATAATAGAGATTTGAAGTGATAACCATTTGTCATATGAATACTACTAGACTTACAATAATTTAGTAGAGTCATCTCCCTAGTAAAATTGTTTATTCCTCTTTTACTTTCCACTCTATTTTTGTTTTTGGTTAAAAATTCATACTCAAATTCCTCTAAATGACTTTGCAACCTATAAGAGATCAACCTATATGTACTTATATTTTTCATAATGTTTTGTGATTTCATAAGTAAAATATAGCACACTTAATTATGCAATCATAGTTTCATTGATTAGCAAATTTTCAGAATGATATCCAAATACAATGGGACTAGTTTTATTCATACTTTTTTTGTGTGTGTTCCTTTCTCAATTTGCATGGTTCATTCTAAAGTAACTGCTGGTTCTTTTCTACATAATTCCAATGACTACTTCCATTTTTCATTCATTTATTTAATTATTTGATCTGATAATGGAGAATTAAAATAAACTAGGAATGTAATCACTATAGTTAAACATTACCAGGCCATCTGAATCTTTTCATATTTTCACATTATATGTGACATTATTTAAGAATATTAGATTTGATTTTATTTTAATTTTGTCAGTTATACCAGTTAATGAATCTATGATTACACAATTTAATATGTTCATATAATAATTGAATTAATAAAACAAAAGCTTATGGCCATACTTACATTAATTTATCTGAGAAGTACAGTAAATAAAATCATATAGTCATGCAACCTCAATTCAAATATAAACTACAGAGCAAGTAATATATGCAATATATATACACACATACTCAACTATATAAACATACAAGTACACATGTATACAATATATACATATATATGGGTGTGTATGTGTGTACACATATGTATTAAGGCACAGTGATATATGGTACCATAATAGAGATAAGTATTATGTAAGTGAAGAATATTAGTGACCTTGAAGACCCATATGACACACACACAAACAGAGGAATCATAAAATAATGACTAAAAATTTTTATGAAATCTATTCATTGAAGGGTAGATTGGAAACAGAAAGACTAGGAATAAGGACATATTTAAAGAAAAAATTACTAAAGTTTTCTACAACTATAAAAGTTTAAGTCCAAGTAAATTATACAGAATTTTAGTGGGATAAGTTCATTCAAATATTTATACACAGAATTGAGTTTTAAAGAACAAAAGAACTTAAAAGCAGGAAGAACCAAAAAACAACAAACAAAATTTTCTAAAAGCTATGGGTACTAATGAGAGAGTACTATGTTGCTTATGTGGGAATAAAAGGCTGTGATGTGCTATTGCAAAACAAGGTGATTGTAGCAGACAATGATGCACTATATATTTCAAAAAGCAAGAAGAAAGAATTTTGAATATTTTCACCAGAAATAAAAAATGAATGTCAGTAGAGATACTGTAATGTACATGTGTCAAACAGCACATGATAGGTAACAAGTATGAATGACATCTATGTTTATATGTGTCAGTTAAAAATAAATTTAAGTAGGCACTTCAAAATTAACAGAGAATTATGGACAAATACACATGACACAGTCTTCAGCAACACAAATATAAATGAAATTAAGTAGGATAATGAGAAACTGGCAACTTACATTTTTCTCCGAAAAAATATTAATAATGATGGTAAAATATAACCATGTCCACAGCTTAATAATTTTAATACATTTGGTACTCAAACCTTAATTATATTTAACTATAGAGGATAAATTAATCAAAGACAAAAGATGAATAGAAGTCTGCACAAAGAAAAGAATAGGTAAGTTTCATAAGACAATTGCAGTAAAAAGAGGCAAAAAGTATCTTTTATGTAAAAAGAAGGAAATAATTAAGATAAGAGCCAAAATGATGAAGTTGAGAATAAAAAATTCAGAGGATCAATGAAACACAGAGTTGGCTCTATTAAAAGATAAACAAGACTGATAAGCTCCTAGACAAACTAACCAAAGGAAGATAAAAGAGAAAATCTAAATTAATATAATTACTGATGAAAAAAGAGAAAGCACCATAGATATCTCAGTAATTCAACAGATCATTTGACCATTTTGAGAACTTATATTTCAATAAATTGGAAAACCTACAAGATATAGATATATTTCTAAAAAAATATGATCTGCCAAAACTGAATCAACACTACATAGGAAATCTAATCAGACCAGTAACTTGTATTGAAGTAATAAAAAGCCTTTCAAATAATAAAAAGCCTTTCAACAAAGAAAATCTCAGGACCAGTTTGATTCTCAACTGAATTCAATGAAACCTTTAAGAAAAGCTAATGCCAAAATTTCTCAAAGTATTCCCTGAAATAGAAACGAATAGAACACTCTTAAATTCATTCTATACAGCCAGTATCACACTTATACCAAAACCAGATAAGGACACATCAGGAGAGAAAACTAAAGACCAATAATCCTGATGAACGTAGAAGAAAAATTACTTAATAAAATATTAGCAATTGTGTTCAATAACATATTAAGAAGACTCGAATGGATCAAAGATTTAAGAATTAGATCAGAACCTATGCAACTCTTTAAAAAAAGTGTAAACACTCTAACATATAGGCACAGGCAATGATTCCCTCAGTGGCATAGGTTCTGACTTAATTCTTAAGTCTTTGATCCACTTGAGATGACTTTTTACAGGGTAAAAGATAAAAGTCCCATCCTTCCACATATGGATAACCAGTTTTCTCAGTCGCATTTGTTTAAAAGGCTGTTTTTTTTTTTTTCTCTCCAATGTATGTTTTTTGTACCCTTGACAAGAAGCATATGGGTGAATGTTTCAGTTTGTCTCTGTGTCTTCTATTCTGTACCATTGGACTAAGTGTCTGTTTTTACTCCAGTGCCATGCAGTTTTTGTTACTATAGCTCTGTAGTCTCATTTGAAATTGTATTGGGATGCTGCCTGTATTGCTGTTTTGGCTTACAATTAGACTATTCTGAGTCTTTTATTTTTCCAAATGAGTTTTAGGACTGTTTTTTTTTTATAATTCTATTAATAATGTCATTGTGTGTTTTGATGGGCATTGAATTGAATCTGTATATAAATTTTGGTAGTACGGCCATTTTAACAATATTAATTCTTTCTATCCATGAACATGGAAGGTCTTTCCATGGTCTGTGGTCTTCTTCAATTTCTTTCTTCAATGTTCTGTAGTTTAATTATAGGGGTCTTTCAACTCCTTTGTTAGATTTATTCCTAGGTTGATTGGTTTCTGTTTTTGTTTTTATTTTGAGGCTATTGTGAATTTTTTTAGACTATTTCGATTAGTTTTCCTAATTTCTTTCTCAGCAGATTTATTATTGGTGTATAGGAAAACTATTGTTTCTGTATGTTGATTTTTGTAACCAGCTACTCTGCTGAATTTATTTATTAACTCTAGCAGTCTTTTGGTGGATCACCTAAATATAGAATCACTCATCTGCATTCAATTAAAAAAAAAAGAAGAAAAAGACTCTACTCCACAAATTGGTTTTATTCCATAGAATCACGGATGGTTTAATATAAGAAAATCAATACATGTAATTCATCACATTAACAGAATTAAGGACAAAAATCACTTAGTAATCTAAATAGATGTAAAGAAGGCCTTTGAAAAAATTCAGCACCCATTTATAGTTAAAACCCTCAGGAAACCAGGGATAGTTGAAACCTAACATGATAAATGCTATCTATGGAAACACTAAAGTCAACCACGGGGGAAATGGGGAAAAAATGAAATCATGGGAAAAGTATACCTACTCTCACCACCCCAGCTTAATAATGTCAGAAATTCTACCCAGGGCAATTAGGCAACAGAAGAAAATAAAAAGAATAAAAACAGGAAAGTAAGAAGTCAAATTATCACTGTTTGCAGGTGATATGATCTTATATCTAGAAGATCCAAAAACCTCAATCAAAGGACTGCTAGAGCTAATAAACAAATTTGGCACAACAGCAGGTTACAAAATCAACGTATAAAATCAATAGCTTGCCTACATACCAACATTTTTCTGATAAAAAAGTCAGGAAAACAATTCGATTCACAATAGCCTCAAAAAATAAAATGAAATAAAATGACCAGGAGTAAATCTAAGCAAGAAGGTGGAAGACTTCTACAGTGAAAACTATAGAACATTGAAGAAAAAAAATGAAGAACTCAGATGATGGAAAGACGTTCTATGTTTATGGAGAGGCAAAATTAATATTACTAAAATGTCCATACTACTAAAGTTAATACACAGATTCAATGCAATCTTCTGTTGAGAGCCACAGCCCAAGGGGCCCCAGCAAACTTCCAGCTGCCAGCTGATGATTGGCTCACAATGGCCCCAGCAAACTTCTAGCTGCCAACTGATTGGCTCCTCTGCGGTGATGCTCATTGGGTTGTTTCCCTGCCCTTTCAGACCATGGAGCTGCACATTGGGGGACTTTTTTTGGCTCTGCCCATGCGACCCAGCCAATCAGCCTCAAGAGCAGGAGGAGTGGGGGAGGTTGAGAGGCTGTGGGAAGGTGGTGGTGGCAGTTGGGCTCTGAAGGTTTTTCCTGAGGAGCTGTGTGGTTTGGTGTGTGTTCTAAAAATAAAGTTTGTTTCTTTTGACAATTGGCTCCTGAATTGTGCCCAGATATGTCCTATAAAAAATGGATCTTTTCTGTCCCAGATTAGACTTTGTATAGTGGAAAGCAAAGAAAAAACAGTAGAGGAAGGGGAAATCCTACCAGCATCTTCAAGGGATACTATAGCATTAACTATATACTGACTATCAGAAAATAAATTAAATACAGAATATTTAAACATCATAAAAGCTTGTAATACTGCATTAAGCTCTACCTTTTGAACTGATTGTTTGGGTACTAAAAATGTAAAAGTTTGATTAGGTGTAACTATTGCTGCTGTACCATTATTTGACCCATCAGTGAATATATTCGGAGCATTCATGATAGGTGTTTTTCTTGTCATTTTTGGAAAAATTACAGGATGCAATGACCAAAAAGACAATAAAGGATTAGATGGTAAGTGGTTATCAAATGAAACATTAGATTTACACATGATTATTGCCCAAGTATTTAACTCATTAGCTAACTCATCAATTTGATTCATAGTATATGGAGTAATAATTTTATTGGGAGAAATTCCAAACACTCCCTTTGCTGCTTTTATTCCTTTGAGTATTAATTGTCCTACAGCTTCAGGATACCTAGTAAAAATAGTGTTCGGAGAATAAGATAAATGTATCCATAATAATGGACCTTCTTGCCAAAATACTTCTGTAGGAATATTTTTTGTTGGTAGTACAATAAATAATAAAGGCAAACTTATATCAATTCTATCCAAATGCATATTTTCCATATATGTTTCAATGATTTTAATGCCTTTCTTGCTTCAGGCGTTAACATGCGGGGTGAATTTTGATCTGATGGACCTTTTAAGATATCAAATAAAGGTCCCAACTCTCCTGTTGGTATACCTAGATAAGGCCTTATCCAATTTATGTCTCCTAATAACTTTTGAAAGTCATTAAGTAATTTGAGTTGATCTACTTGTATTTGAATTTTTAGTGGACGGAACATGCTTGAGGATAATAGAACTCATAAATAATTAATAGGAAAACTTAATTGTACTTTATCTATTGCTATCTCTAGATTATAATTTTTAATAAGTTTGTAAGTATGGCATAACATTCTAGCAATGTGTTTTTATCTTTGCTAATAATACATCATCCATATAGTGAAATATTTGTAGTTCAGGATTTTGATTTCTAAGTGGCTGGATTACTTTGTTAACACAAATTTGACACATAGTTGGGCTGTTAGCCATCCCTTGAGGCAGTACTTTCCATTCATATCTCTGATCAGGACCTTCATGATTCGGTGCATGGATAGTAAATGCAAAACGTGGACTATCCTCGGGATGAATTGGAATTGAAAAAAAACAATCTTTAATATCTATAACTAAAACATACCAGGTTTTTGGCAAAGCAAACAATTGAGGAATCCCCGGTTGAGCAGGTCCCATAATAACCATCTCATTATTAATGGCTCTTAAATCTTGGAATAATCTCCATTTACCAGATTTCTTTTTGATGACAAAAATGGGAGTATTATGGGGAGATACAGAAGGTTGTATATGTCCTTCTGCTAATTGTTGTTTGACCAGGTCATGGGCTGCTTGTATCTTTTCTTTAGTCAGGGGCCACTGAGGAACCCATACTGGTCTTTCTGATTTCCAAGTAATTTTTATTGTCTCAGTGGCCCTCTCTGAAAATCCAACACATGTCTGTCCGTTCCTTGATCTATTTGTATTGGTGCTGCTATACCTTGTTCTTGTTTTTCTAATCTTTTTCCTTTCCTAAAACCTTGTCTAGTCATAATAGTGGGTGCATTTTGGTTGATGTTATTTGTTAATGTCAAACCTAATTGATTTGGACATCTCGTCCCCATAAATTTACAGGAAGATGATCCAATACATATGGCTGTATAGTTCCTTCACATCCTTCAGAATCCTTCCATCTAATACCATTGCACTTCTATGGGGATTAGTCGCCACTCCTAGGCCTCAAAGCGTTTGAGTGGCTTGTTGTAATGGCCAATGTTTTGGCCATTCTTGATGAGAGATGATGCTAAGGTCTGCACCTGTATCCAGTAGCCCATTAAATTCATGTTCTTGAATATTTAGTTTTAGCATGGGGCGAGAATCTAAATTTAAAGAAAGCATAACCCAATCTACACCTGTGGAGCCCAGTCCCTTGGAACCTCTTTCTACAGTACGACTGGAAAATTTATCATGTAGGCTGGGTATTATTAGTAACTGTTCTATTCTATCTCCTGGTGAAATTATTGATATACCATTTGGAGAACTGGATATAATTTTTATTTCACCTTCATAATCAGGATGAATTACCCCAGGACTTACCATAAGACCTTTTAGAGTAGAATAGCTGTGTCCCAATAATAAGCCTACTGTTCCTTTAGGAAGAGGTCCTTTTACCCCTGTGGGAATGAGTTGAACTCCCATCTCTGGAGTTAGTACTTATCTGGCAGAGGCGCAGATGTCCAACCCTGCACTCTCTCTGGTTTGTCTGATGAGGGATCTAATGGACAATGTGTCCTGGGCACCACCCTGATGGGATTGCTGGGTTCCTCCAGTGCTCTGTATATTTGTGGTCTTGGGCCCCGGAGAATTGGGACCCCTGTCCATTTTTTGGCAATGGAGGCCCGATGCCTTTCTCCATGATATCATGGATAAACACCTGGTCCTTGTTCATTTTTTGATAAGGGAGTACCCTCTATCATCGTTTGAGAACAGCATTCATTAGCCCAATGTCTCCCTCTATGGCATTGTGGGCAAATACCTGGTATTCTACTCCTTTGATACCTAGTTTTGTGAAACCCTCCTCCTATGGGGCAATTCCTTTTAAAATGTCCTGTTTGTTCACAATTGTAGCATGTTCTTGGCCTGGCATCTAAAGCCTGTTTTACTGCAGTTGCCACAATTTGCCCTTGTTCATTAATGTCTCTACATAATTTAATATATGTGATTAAATCTTCATGTTTCCATGGTCTAATGACTTCTCTGCACCAATGATTCGCTTGCTCATAAGCCAGTTGTTTTATTAATGGCATTGCTTATTCTATATTCCCAAAAACTCTGGTAGCTGTTTGAATAAGTCTATCTACAAATTCAGCATCAGGTTCATTAGCTACTTGTATTACTTTAGATAATTGACCTTGTAAACCTCCGTGTCTTTGTAAAGTCTTCCATGCCCTAACTGCATCTACAGCAATTTGTATTTATACGCCAGGATCATATGCAATTTGTTGCTGCTGATCCTCATAAGGTTCCTTTTCTAACAACATATCTAGATTTCTCTGAGGATAACAAGCTGCTGCATTTTGCCTAGCCAACTCCTTGCAAAATTCCTCATTGGCAACCTTCCATAACAGGTATTGTCCTCCATTTAGCACAGCTTTACACATATTAGCCCAATCTGCTGGTGTCATGTTCAAGTTGTTAATGGATTCAACCATGCTTACAATGAAGGGTGCTTGAGGATCATAGTTTGTTACAGCCCCTTTTAGCTGCTTCACTTTTTTGAAATTTAAAGCATGGTGAATTCGCTGCCCTTCTGCCTACTCAAATACAGGGCATGTTAATATTTGAGATCCTGTCTCAGGATCCCAACTATCAACTGCGGGAGTTGGGAGCCTCCCAGCATATGGAGGTGGCGCTGTTGGTTGGACACTTATGCCCTCTGATGATAGAAAGGTGTTAGTAGCAGTCTCCTATTGTAACTTTTCCCCTGATGGCTTTTTCTGCTCTAAACTTTCCTCCTCTGTCTGACTAGTTTGAGAGACCTTCTCTTTTACTTGAATCTTTTCCTCTGTCTGACTAACTTGAGAGACCTTCTCTTTTACTTGAATCTTTTCCTCTGTCTGAGTAACTTGAGAGACCATCTCTTTTACTTGAATCACTATGTCTTCTCCTTCCTCTACCATTGTCTGAACTGAAGGCTTTGGACTAAGCAAACAAGATATGAATGTCCACAATGGCAAAGTGCCAACTGGCAGAGTCCCTGGGTTTTTCTTTTCTATTCTTTTTAAATCTTCACCATGATGGTTCCAATGTGATATATTTAACAACTCCTTCTTTAAAAGCCATGGGCTACATTTTTATATTGTATCAACGTATGCCCTGAGTGTTCTTGATTTTACTGAGATGCCTCCTTCCTCTAACAATTTACTTAACACTCTTTCGGTTTGTTTTTTACTAATTTCTGATCCCATATTTCTACTATAATACAACCCAACAAGATAACACCAAACAAAACTGAAACAGAGAAAAACAAAATTGGAACAACAAAAAATAATTATAATAGCCTCCTGAAATGTCCATCTGTCCTTTCTCCCTATCTGTTCCTCAGATGTGAGTGGTTTTTCTTTCATCTTACACATCTCCAGGGACAGGCAACTTAAAACAAAAGTGAAGCAAAACAAAAGAAGAATCTTAAAATGGCTACCCATTCTCTCGCCCTGCCCTCAGGGGCGAGCAGTTTACCTTATCACTTACCCTCAGTCGTTCCATGGGAGCCACCAAATGCCGCAGTCTGCCTGGGCACAATTCAGGAGCCACTTGTCAAAAGAAACAAACTTTATTTTTAGAACCACACACGCCAAACCACACAGCTCTTCAGGAAAACCTTCAGAGCCCAACTGCCACAACCAGCTTCCCACAAGCCTCTCTACCTCCCCCACTCCTTCTGCTCTTGAGGCTGATTGGCTGGGTCACATGGGCAGAGCCAAAAAAAGTCCCCCAGTGAGCAGCTCCATGGTCTGAAAGGGCAGGGAAACAGCCCAATGAGCATCATCATAGAGGAGCCAATCAGTTGGCAGCTAGAAGTTTGCTGGGGCCATTGTGAGCCAATCATCAGCTGGCAGCTGGAAGTTTGCTGGCAGCTGGAAGTTTGCTGGGGCCCCTTTGGCTGTGGCTCTCAACAATCTTCATCAAAAATACAAATGATATTTCTCACAGAACTAGAAAAAAAATCTAAAATATATTTGAAAGAATAAAGACTCAGAACTTTCCAAGCAAATTTAAGCCAAAAAAGCAATGCTGGAGGCACTACAATACCCAAGTTAAAATTATACTACAGAGTTATAATAACAAAACTGCATGGTACAGGCATAAAATAATGGATACATAGACAAATGGTATAGAACACAAGACAGTCATCTGATTCTTGACAAAGGTGTTAAAAACATATGTTGGAGAAAAGAAAGTATTTTTATCAAATACTTTTGGGAAAACTGGTTATACACATGTAGAAGAATAAAACTAGATCCTTTTCTCCTACCCTGTACAAAAATCAACTTAAAATGGGTAAAAGATTTCGGAATTTGACCAATAACCATGCAACTTCTAGAAGAAAATGTAAGATCAACATTCCAGCTTTTTAGGCACAGGAAACAACTTTCTCTATAGGACCCCTAAAGCTTAGAAAATAATAATAAGAATTAAGAAATGGGTTTGCATCAAATTAAAAAGCTTCTTCACAGCAAGGGAAACATTTGGTTATATAAAGAGAGAATATTTATCATGGGTGAAAAGCTTTGCTAGCTACTGTTCTGACAGATGATTAATTTCTAGAATAAATAAAAATGTCAAAAACTCTTTTCACCAAAAATCAAACAACCTAGTGAACAAATGGAGCAATGAATTAAACAGACACTTCTCAAAATAAGAAATACAAATATCCAACAAATAGATAAAAAATATTCAACATCATTAGCAATTAGGCAAATGCAAATCAAAATTACCCTAAGATTTCATCTCATACCAGTCAGAATGTGAATCATCTAGAATACAAATAATAGTAAATGCTGGATGTGGGGGAAAAAAAGGAATACTTTTACACTATTAATGGGGCTATGAATTAGTGTAAGCACTATGGAAAAAAGTATGGAGTTTCCTCAAAGGATTAGGCATGAAACCACCACATGGCCCAGCTATACCACTCCTCAGTATTTATCCAGAAGAACTAAGTTATCTTACTACAGTGATACATGCATACCCATGTTTAAAACAGCATAATTCACAGTACCCAAACTATAGAACCAGTATAGTGTCCATCAACAGACAAATAAAGAAAGAAAACATCATACAAGAATGCTATTCAGCAATAAAGAAAAATGAAATTATAGCATGTACAGGAAAATGGATGGAATTAGAAAACCTCATGTTAAGTGAAGTAAGTCAAACCCAGAGGAAAAAAGACAAAAAAGGTGGTGATGGGTCTTCTAAGAATCAAAGGGCAATCAGTAAAGGAAAGGGACCAAGGTATAGGAGGTAGGAAGGGATGGGAGAAATGCTGGAAAGTGATATTGGCTAAATTTTATTGTCATATTTGAGCATGTACAAATGTGTAACAACAAATCTTATTATTATGTACAACTATAATGCACCAATAAAAAGTGTCATAAAAATAAATAATAAAAAGATGAGTGACTAATTAAAAAGAAAATAGTAAAAATATAGTATTGAACTAAAAATGTGCAAGATTTTTTATGATAAGAAAAAGAAAATCTGAATGCACTGAAGACTCTAATAGGTTAAGTAACAGTTCACATTTATTATAAATATGTGCAATTTATGCAATTTTCCCCACCAATCTATAGATATCATATTAATCCCTATCAAAATCATAATATGATATTTCATGATACAAATAATTTGATTCTAATATGTGGTTGAGAATCAAGAACACTCAAAATGAGCAAACTGGAACCCACAAAAAGATATAATGTTATTACAGAGTTTGTATTTAAGACAACTTGTTATCAACATTGGTTAAAATAATAAACAGTCAAAATTAGACCCTTTCATATATGTAAAATTTATATGCTAGAGAATCCATTCAAGATTAGAAGGAAGAGCAGGCATTTAAATAAACTTTACTAAGAAAACTGATTATTGATAAAGATAAAATATAATACAATCATTACCTATTTTGTCATACCACTTTAGGTGTAAGAAGTGAATATTAAATGCATAAATTTTTAACAGAATATAATTTCTATATAATATCTAATAACGTAAAATGATTAAAATATTTAGCCAAGGAGATGAAAGCTAATACTTTTTCAGAGTTCAGAGAGGCCCTGGAGACATTTTAGTTTCTGTGAACAGAAGTTGGTAGCACAGATCGTTATTGATCACCTGAGATGTTTGATAGAGACTCAGGTTTGACATGGCAACTTTAAGTTCTAAGTAAAGATACAATGGAGATATTTCAAAGCAGAGATATAGTTGAGTAAGTTTAGGTATTTATTTGGATTTTAATTCAAACCAGTAGATAAGATCACCTAAATTGTAAAGATGATTATCAAGAAAAATGCATGTGGCCAGAGCTCTTGTTCACTGAAGAATACAGACAGAGTTTCTTAGGGTGAGGAGTTAGGAAAGATATCTGATGAAGACCAGAGACCTGTATGGGAGAAAACTAGGAGAATGTGTTAGATTGAAAGTAAGAGGAGACAAAAGAGTGATAAATAATCATTGCAGGAAATGAGAGTAAGATTAGTAAACAAAGTAAAATTGTGTCATGAGCCATCCTTGGGCTGTGTGTCTGACATTGTGCACTGATTGGGCTGTCAGACACAAAAGTGCCTTTTCCCTTGCTCAGCCTGTGATCCCACATAGCACCTGAGATGGGTGTGACTTGCCAAGATGTGGATCAATCTGCTGACCACAAGACAACAGTAAGCAAGACACCACCCTTGGAAACCCTCCCCTTTGCCTTATTTGGGTGACATAGTCAAATGTCTTCTTCCCAACAAATGGCGGGGGGAGTGGGGTTCTGTTGTGCTCACTCTCTTGCCTCCCTTGCTCCTTTGGCCCTCAAGAGCCAGAGCTGACCCCTGAGGTCTCATAGCCATAACTGACCCTCAAAAAAGGTCTTTTGTGTTTGTGAGGACTTTTTGTTGCCAGCCCAATTCACATCGAGTGACCCTGAATCTATTGCTTGCTCCAGAAGTAGGCAACAAAATGATTCCTATAGTGCCAATCAAGGAGACCAATTAAAAATAGTAATTAAAAAGACCAGGGCTAGGGTTGTGGCTCAGAGGTAGAGCACTTGTCTCCCATGTGTGAGGCACTGGGTTTGATCCTCAGCACCACATAAAAATAAAATACAGATATTGTGTCCATGTATAACTAAAAATAAATAAATATTTGGGCTGGGGTTGTGATTCAGTGGTAGAGCGCTCACCTAGCATGCTGGAGGCCCTGGGTTCGATCCTCAACACCACATAAAAATAAATAAATAAATAAACAAACAAACAAACAAATAAATAAATAAAACAAATTAAAGGTATTGTGTCTAACCAAAAAATAAATATTAAAAAGTAGAGCAAGCAACCCTGCATCAGATATTTCACTTGAGTCAAAAATCTGTTTAGGAGTGATGCTAGAGCCAGTAAGACAACCTTAGTCTCCTTCTACATGTGGTTCTGCTCTCTACCATTTTAGTTGCCCATGGTCAACCATGGTCTGAAAATATTAAATGGAAAATTTCAGAAATAAACTATTCATAACATTTATGTATTTTTCAGTACAGTATATTGTTATAATTTTTCTTTACTTTTTAAATATTATTGTTGTTAATCTACTTCTGTGTCTATTATAAAAGTTAAGCTTTATAATATTTCTGTATATGTAGGGGAAATAAACTTAGTAAATACAGAGTTTGAAATACTTTGAAGTGTTTTGGCATACACTGGGAGTTTGGGAATGCATACACTTGAATGGGAAGGGGAGTAATATACAAATACTGATTTGTTGTAAACTATATATTACGTACACCAGAATTAAATTTTGAATATATAATAATTTATTATTGATGGTACTTAACTGTATTTATCATCTGGAGATTGGTAAAGAAGTCAGTTATTCACAAAGACAGACTGTGCATTATGTAACTTGTCCATTTGAACATTACGTTGCAAAATGGAGCTGGTGATTCAGATTGCAATTTATTCACCAGCATAAAATTTGTCTTGGTGGTACTAATAACAACACAGCAACTCTCCCAGGGAGACAAACAGATTGTACAAAGTCATTTTTATCTGCTGCTATTAAAGAATGCCACAAAAACAATTATCTCCTACTTGGAATATCCTAAAGGAAAATTCATCTGAACAAAAATATTTTAATTTTAAAGGCAAAACACTGATTTTTTTTTCTTTTATCTACATGTCGATATTAGTTGCATTCAAGAGAGCCGCATTGATTTGGCTTATTAGAACACTAACTAAACTTTGTGAGATTAGAGGTCCTTAAGATTATTTCAGTGGTCCCTTATATGCCTATCTAAAATGCTGATCACATTAGGAAACATTGAGAAGGCCCTGGTCTGAGCATGAAGAAACTCCCTAAGTTTTTTTCATCACAATGTTTCATTCACTGTAAACACAATCTCAGCTTTGGAACATTCATGAATAAATTTTCCCTGTTTGGAAAACTTCTCAGAGATACTATCTTACCAACTCTTAAAAATCAAAAAGCCAAAGTGATGTTTAGCCAGAAGAACAAGCTCAAGGCATCACATCCATTCTCTGGTTTGGAAATATGTCACAAAGCTTCCATAACCAAAATAGTGTGATGATGGCTTAAGAGAGAAATTGGCAAAGGGATCAGAACAGAGTCTAGAAATATATCTGCAAACTTATAGCTGAATGATTTTAGAAAAAGTTGCCAAGAACCCACAAAGTGGAAAAGGCAATCTCATCAATGAATCCTGCTGGGAAAATTGGATAGCCACATGCAAGAGAATATAATCAGAACCTCATCTTCCACCATGTACAAAAATCAACTTAAATGTATTAAAGACTTAAACATGAATGTAAAACTAGCTGGGCATGGTCGTGCACACCTAGAATCCCAGTGACTCAGGAAACTGAGGCAGGAGGATCCCAAGTTCAAAGGCAGCCTCAAAAACTTAATGAGACCCTAAGGAACTTATCAAGGCTCTGTCTCTGTCTCTGTCTCAAAACTTAGCAAGGATCTTTCTCTAAAAAAGATTGGAGGTGTAGTTCAGTGATTAAGCATTCCTGGGTTACATTCCTGGCACCAGAAAGAAAATAATGCAGAACACAGATGTATGGATAAACTTTCACCAACATTTAATTATATGCAAAATGAAAATCAAAACAGAGAAATATCATTTTACTCTTGTAAAATTGAGTATATTCAGAATGACAAAAGATAACTGTAGGCAAGGATATGGAGTAAAGGAAAATTCTGCACACTGGTGGTGAGAATGTAAATGAGTAGATCCACTATGCAAATCAGTAATAAGCTCCACAAAAAAAAAATAAAAATAGGAATTCATATGATCCAGCAATACAACTAATAAAGGAAATCCTGTCATTAGTAACCACACAGATAAACATGTAAAAATTATTTTAGGCGAAATAAGCCAGGTTCAGAAAGACAAATGCTGCATGCATGATCTTTCTCATCTGAGACTTTGATCCTCCTGCCAAGTGCCCTCTCTATCTCTTTCCAGGAATCTCATGTTTTCATCAGTTTTTTCTCCTTCCTTTTTTTCCTTCATGCCTTTTTTTTTTCTTCCAAAAGACTGGCTATGTATAATTCACTTTAGCCAGCACTTCTTAGTTATTGAATTACTACTGTCATTATCTATCTGTTAGAGGCTCTCTTTTTGAAAATGTCATAATTTTCTACTTTGTCTGTTTTTCCTAATCCTATTGCTTAACCTTCCAACCCTTTGATAACCACTAGTGTATTTGATGCATCCCCTGGCAATATACCTATTACATGTTTACTTAGATAACTACAGATGTTCGAAAAAAAAAAAAAACAACAATGCTCTTTGGGCATTTAATTTAGCATTGATGGTGCTGTATTTTGGGATCTCCTGTTCTTTTCTTCTTTTTCCTGCCCAATGTGTTTCTGCAATCTATCCATGTGTTTTTATGCAAATTTAACTCACTGTGTTTGACTACTCATAGTGTATGACATGGGCTCTAATATGCTTGCATTACATTTTATGTTTCATTCTTCCACTCCTGGATAGGTATTCTGCAATGTTTAGCTGTGATGAAAAAAAACATACTATCACCTGGTTAAATAAATAAATATTTTAAAAGTTATTCTCACAGAAATAGCACAGCGGTGATCATTAGAGGTGGGGAAGATGGATGATGGACTGAGGATATATTGATTAAATAATACAAAAATACATGTAGGAGAAAGAAGTTCAGTAGATCTATTCTACAACATGGTGACTGTAATTAAAGAGGATGTCTTGTACACTTAAAAACTGCTAGCAGAGTGGATGTTAAGTATTCTCACTTCACCACAATAGTGATAAGTATGTAAGACATAATGCATATGTTAATTAGCTAAATGTAATCACTACACAATGTATATGTACTTGAAGTCATTGTGTATGTATAAATACAAAATAATTTTGTCAAATTAAAAATAATCAGGTACATTCTAGAAAAAATAAGATTGTACTATGCATTTTAGCCAAGGAATTGTACATACATAAGAAATTAAAAAAAAATTCAGGTCAAAGAGGAAAGAAATAAAGCCATGCCTATTTCCAGGTAATCTGATCTTATATTTTAAAAACTCAAGAAAAGAATATCAATACAGAAACTGTTAGTTCAAATTAAAAAATTGTTCAACAGGACACAAGATGAAAAAAATTGCTATGCTAGTGATGAACAATAAAATTAAAAAGCAATATGATTCATATAAGGGTAGTAGTATATGATGCATAATGAAATTTGGTACAGTGGTGAATGCCCATAGTCCCCCCCAAAATGTGGAGACTGAGATAAGAAGATTGGAATTTCTAAGCCAACATGGGAAAATCAGTGAGACTTTGCCTTGAAAGAAAATTATAAATGACTGGAGACATGATTCATTGTTAGAGTACCCCTGGGCTCAATCCAAGTACCAGATACATACATAGAAAAAAAGATTTATACTAAAATTTCATTTATTTTGGATATGTGTCAAGTAGTGGGGTTGCTGGATAACATGCTAATTCTATTTTTCTGTTTTGTATAATGTCTGTAACAATTTATGTTCTCACCAACAATGCATAAGAGTTCCGTTTTCTCCATTGCCTCACCAACATTTGTTATCTCTTAACTTTTTTAAATTAACAAATTCTTTTACTTTAATTATTTATATATTATTCATAGATTTGTCTTTATTGCATTTTTAAATTATGGGGCATTATAACTATAAGTAATATATTGGGGTTGATTTTGACATATTCATAAATGAATATAACAGTTTTCTCCATTTCAATCCCCAGCATTAACCCCATTCAGTTTACATCTTCCCCCTGATTTCTTTCCTCTAGTCTATCAGTCCATCTTCTATTTATTTATTTATATATTTATTTTAATTGATAAATCATAGTTATATTTAAAATAAAATGCATTGTGTTATATTTATCCATGCACATAATGTAATTTGTTCAAGTAGTCATACTAACAGTAGTGAAGTGATACTTTTGGACTTTAATTTTGTTGATGATTAATAGACTAAGCATCTTATTATACATCTGCTATTTATGTAGTTTCTTTGCCCATCTTAAGACATTGTTGAAAATAATTAAAGAAATGGAAAGACATTTTATGTTCATGGATCTGATGCCCATTTCAAGTTAAAAATGTAACATTATTACAATGGTAACATTTCAAATTCGGATTTATTAGTTCAAGTCATTTCCTATTAAACCTCAAATTTTTGTCAAGAAATGTGAAATTATAATTTTGAAATTAAAATTGGATTATAATAATACCTATACTAATAATAAAACAATGACTAACACCACCTTGATGAAGAAAACTAAGTCATAGAACACATATATTTCTATTTCAGAACTTGCTGTAACACTACATAGTTAAAGTAATATATAATTGTTATACAAATCAATGGAACAGAATTGTGAGCAAATAAACAAACTTTTCCATTTATAGTAAATTAATTTTCAATGCAGGTGCTAAATTTCACTTAATTAAATAACTGACTATTCTCATTCAAGTAGGTAAATTTTAATTCCTATCTCTAACACCATAGTTTTTAAAAATTCACAATAAGTTTGTAAATAAATTTAAGCATTAAAACTACTAATATCTTAGAAGATAACATAAAAAATAAAGATCTATTCCCCTTCTTTTGGAAATAATTTCTTAGACATCAAATCAAACATACAAGTGACAAAAGACAGAACTGGTAAGTTGTGCTACAACAAAATTTATAAATGTTTGTGTTGCAAAGTATACAAGTGAGAAAGTAATAATACCACCCACTAACAAGGAGAAAAATCTTTGTTAATGTAGTAGGTCTGATAACTTGAACATATAACATATAAAGAATAGAATAGAATACCAAATAATTCACTTCATGCAAATGATGTAGAATATGATGGACATATATTCAAGAAAACATGTAAATGGCCAATAGACACATGAAAAAATTCTATCAATCCAAATAAGAACACATCAATACACTATTATTTCACTCTCACTGAAAAGGCTACACTAAAAACTTACAAACAATAGCAAGAGTTGGTGATACTATAAGAATGAGGAATTCTTAGGCATTGCTGTTGGAAACAAAATTACACAGGTACTTTTAAAATCAGTGAAGAACAGAGTTATCATATGACCTGAGAATACATTCCTAAGTATCTACAGAGAAAAATGAAAATGTTATGTCTACACAAAACATTGTCCATGGATACCAGTACATATTATTCATAATAATCAAAAAGTACAAATGACTCAACTGTTCACTAATAGAAGGATAAAGAAAATAACTCTACAACATTATACTCTGTAGCAGTAAAAATAAATACTGATAAATACTATTGTAAGATACAAAATGATTAACTTAAAATATATTACTTTGAGTGAGTTAACCATACAGAAAAAGCCACAAACTATGTGATTTCAATCTTATGACATATTCAGAAAGAAACATATGTAGATAATTGTTACATGGTGAGGAAATAAGAATGGAATATGTCAATTAAATGACAGGAGAGATTTTTTTTAAAGGAAATAGAAAAGAAAAAAAATTAACTTGTAATGATGGCTACAGAACTTTATATCATCATTGAATAGTACCATTAAAATGATTAAATTTAATTTTATATGGATTTCATATTTTAAAAAAAACTCTTTTAAAATAAATTTGAGAATGCAATGAAACAGACAGTAGATGCCATAATTCTATTTTTGCAAATCTTTTATCCAAAATACATTTAACCATTACAGATTCTTATGCATATAGTATATATGTGGTTACTGAGAAACTTAGAATTAGATTTTGGAACTATTCAATATAAAAATGAATGTAAATTTCATACTGAAGGTTCATACTTCACATATACATGTCCTTAATGAAGCATTAAGAAAAGCATTGCAGCTGTGTTAATATATTAGTAATACAAGTTTCAATTGCCCAATGACTTGCATGACAATTTTCTTCATGAGCACACACCTAAACATTCAGTTTCTACAAAGCAATGTATGGCATAACATACATTAGTGAATTATGAGGCAGTTTAAAAGAATGAGAATGAAAACCATTATGGTGTTCCTATTTTGGGTGTGTGTGTTGGCGGGGGTGGGCTTTTCAATGGTCAGTTTCCTGAAATTTTGAGAACTCCTGTGACCTGGAGTGCATGGAAGCCATCAGTACCCACTGGCCATCAATTTTCACAAGACACTATCTTAGGTTGCCTCTACAAAGACATCTTCCCTTCCCCTTCTTGCCATGGAAACCTAGAATTTGAACTTTCATCAGAATCCACTGCTGTGGCACCACATTGGCTTCTCTGCTACATGATAATCCATGGTGTGACTTCTTCATGTATTTGGATCTCAGCCTTCAGAAGAACACATTTCCTTTGGAACTTACACTATGTTTTAGTTTAGGAGAAGTTTTTTTTATCTAGTATTCTTGTATCCTATTTATATCTATATGTATCTCTTTAAATATTCATATAAATATATATATTCTAAAATATGTATATATATGTGTGTATATCTCTTTATCTCTCTCTATTTATATTTATCTCTTACTAGTAAATTTATTATTATTTACTCTAACTTCATGTTCAAGTATAATTTATTATATTGAAATTTATTTTTTCAGTTACTAGATGGCTTCTCTTTTCTAACTGGTATATAACTAATACATTGAATAAGGACATAGCACTTTGTAAAATATCTACTATTATAAGTAAATGAATGAATTGGAATTCTTCACTAAATTTCAAAGCTACCATCAGAGGAAATGGGGAAATCAAAACAAACAAAACCAAACTCTTGGGTATCATTAGGACTGACTCATATTTGGAAAACCTGGCATGTTACACAGACTTATTAAGTATTTCTGAACAGAACCAGGGAAAGCAGAGACAGATAACATCATTATTTTGCAATGCTTCCTTGCAGCCAGGCTTGGCAATAATCTCAGTTTTATAGCAGACATGCTACCCGTTCCAAACCTGGAATGAAAATTATACCTTGACAAGGGTCATCTTTGATTCTGGAATAGGACCACTATTACAATGCAATCACTGAAATTGATCCAGTGAGGAAAAATGTGTATTTAACTACACCCTACAAATTGTGGTTGAATAAGTCTTTATTGATTTCTCTCTTTTTCCCCCCATTTCTTTTCAGAATATTTGAAACATGCAGTTATTTGGCTTTCACAGACAACTATCTGAGCATCTAGAAGCCTCCAAATATTTCCAAGAGAAATGAGCGTGCTTGAGTACCTTTTTGGTCTTAGGTTTGTACAGAAGGGGATCTCCCCATATTCCAAAAGAGCTACTACATTGCTCTCCAGTGTCATTTTATAGCATAGTACTCAAAAGCACTGTCATTAGAAATATTCGACAAGGATTATTTATGCCTATCCCACCAGGTTGTTTGTAAATATTTAAGAGTAACATTTTTTAAATGAAGTCAAATTTAGGAAGAAAACAGAAAAAAAGAGATTGTGTTGTAAATCTTTTAAAATTTTAAAAATGCATTAGTAATACCAATATTTTAAATCATGTACTATCATAAACTTTGTAAAAGTTATAGTAAAGGAGTGATTAGAGATGGCAAAGTCTAAATATTGAAATTCTTCTTTATTTCTATTTTGTCTTTTCTTTTCATCTCTTGTTAAAATTAACCTGCTGGTATAGAGATTGTCATTGTCTTGGAACAATAACAACAGAGGTCTACTGTGATCCTGGAGCACTAGAAATAAAGATGTTCTTTGACCTATAGTAGGATTACCTCCTGATAAACTCATCCTGAGTTGAAAATAGTGTAAATTGGAAAGGCAACATGTATCTTGAATCTGCTAAGCAATATAGTTTGGCAAAACAGTACCCTGTAGAGTCTTCCTTGTTTACTCTTATGATCGCATGGCTGCCTCTGGGAGCTGCAACTTTCTGATGCTGCCCAGCAACAGAAAAGAATTCTGTATATTACAGACCTGGGAAAAATAAAAATTCAAAGCATGCGTATTACTTCTATACACATATACAGAGAAACTTAAAAACAAAGAATTTTAAATAAAAAAAATATTAAGTTGGCAAACACCTCTAGTTGAATGGGGGATGAGATGACTAAGTATCAGTTAAATATTTCTGAAAAGTAGTCAAAGGAAAACAAAACAAAGAAACACCAGGATGAGATAGAAAAAGAGTAGAGAATAGAGAGAAAGGGTGTAGTGATATAAAACAGCAAAATAAAATATATTCTTTTCTAAATCAAAGTTGGCATCAACTGACACAACGGGATGGGCTTCAAAAATATAAAAATATCTAAAATCTATGATTGATTTTCTTCTGAATTTATGTATCTCAGATACATGGAGAATCATCTCAAAGATTGTGTAGCCAACTCCTTGTTGTCTGCCATGTATATTGATTCCTCATTCTCTTGAAGGTGGATTATCTGAAAAAAAAGCAGTTTTTGTCAATCAGGAGAACTGTTATTCTGAGTCAACCAGAATTTGTATAAATTCAGAAGTCAAGAAATTTCTCATTAAATGTCATTTTGCAATAATAATTTAGGGAATTTCTCAACTTACTTATTTAAAATCATGTACTATATACTTTTAAAGTATAGGAAACATAATTTTGACATTTACTCTTACAACTTTATTACATAAAGGAAGAAAACAAAGGGAAATTGTTAATAAAATGTGTTATTATTCATGAGGAAGAAATATGTATATATAAATATTTATGAGAGTTATTGAGGTCATGCCTAAGTAGGGCATTATAACTCCAAAATTTTTGCACAAATCATGACTTCCATTTATAATCCTCAGAATGTTTCTGTATCAATAAAATGTCTCAGTAAGACACATATTTTACTCATTATTTTCTCTTGTTAAATGTCTAGAACATTTTTGTTTAATTACTTTAAATTTCTGTTAAAATTTTTATAAAATGTTCTATTTGATCTTATATTGATTAATCACATGCAACCCACACCCTAAGCAGAGTCCAAGCTGGCTTCTTGCCAATGTTGCTGAAGTAGAAAGAATGCACTGGCTATTCTTTCATTTCTCCTCCTCCTACCCCAGGACCTTCAAGGGGAAGAATGGGAGTAACATGATCTGCTTCTTCTCACATAGATTCCTCTTTCTGTTTTAAAGATCTAGCCATTCTAAACTTCAGAGACTGAGACTGAGAAGCGCAATTGAAGAGAGAGTTAGTTGACCCCACTTATAATTTGTTCACCATATTTAATGGAAAACATGTTTCCCATCTGGCTTGCTTTGTTCGTATCTACTAAGTTGTAGCTTCAGGACACAATGTTCAGAAAAATATTTGAGAAGTAAATTTAGATTTTACTTAGTTTGCTCTTTCTGTAAGGACTTCTTTGGAAAGGAGCAGTTCTCTCTCAATATGCCTTCTGCAGTGCCATTATCCCTTGGTAGGGTCTCACTCTTTCTGATGGGCAGACCCTGAAACATACTTCACAGCTTCAATTATTAGTGGATCTTTCTGAAAAGATAGAACATCTAGTACCCATGTTTGTGGCTTTGACTTAAGGTCTTAATAGAAAGACAAATTTCAACTGGGCAGCCAGTTGCATAATCCTCCGTGTCCATGAGTAGAAGTCAAGGAACCATGGAGCGTTCCTCATTGTTTCCTTTCCATAAGTGCCACAGATGTGTCTTGTTCCTCTGCTTTAGGCTTGTCCCTCAAGCAATACCACTAAAAAAAATTACTGAACAATAAATATAGGAACATGTAGCAAACTGTCCCCTTCTACAGGAGCATATGGGTGAGTTTGAGATTCAATTGTTACATAAACTTCCCAACAAAAGCATAAGAGACCAGTCTTTGATAATTCATAGACCTCCAGTGTGATGTATCCAAGGATGAGCCTCATAGTAATGAGTTTATGTCTTGAAACAAACCAATTTTTCTCACTATATGTGGTGAGGAAGAATCTCACTTCTTTCCCAGATAGTCAGGAAAGGTAAAACAAACAAAACAAAACAACTTTATTTCTAGAAGTGATTTCCTCATTAACATTAGTGATAAAATGAGAAATTCTCCCTTTCTTCATTCACACTTGTGTTTTTATTATTGATGGGGAGAGTAAGGCAGTGAGAAGAAAGAGGGCTCAGTGGCAAAGAGAACACTACCCAGTTTTGTAGGCCCTGAAAGATACTTTACAGCTTCAATTATTAGTGGATCTTTCTGAAAAGATATAACATCTGGTACCCATGTTTGTGGCTTTGACTTAAGGTTTTAATAAGAAGACTAATTTCACGTTTATTGTCCCTTCTTATAATATATGATTCTATGAACTTAATCTGGTTAGTCTTGCCTTAGCCCTTCCTGATTCAACATTACTTAGGCTTATCTTGTAATCCTCTCCTTACATATGGAGAATAAGTACTCTGTGAAGTGCACTGAGAACACTAACATCCACCCCAGCGTTGACACTACTGCCCTTCTTATAGGATGAGTTTGTGGAGATTCACTGTATTGTACTCCACACCACCAAATAGCATGCATATTAACCATATCACTGCCTGGGGTTCTGTAGGAATAAAAACCTATTTACTATGTTCTATGGTGAGGTACCTTATTTGTGTCACCTCCCTTAGATTGCTTTTTTTTTCCTTTTCACTTTGTCAATTCTTCTACATAGGAGAGAAAAAAAATAAAAATAAAACACTTCTGATCTAGATTGAATCAGACAATTTAGGAAAGTTCTCTAAGTTTCGTGTCTGAGCTCAGTTACATGCCTGAGCTCAATTGCTTTTCCTAAGTCAATCTCAAATTCTTTGGTACCTGTGGAGGATTGACTTCAGGACCGCTGAAACCAAAACCCTCAGGAGTTTAAGCCCTTTTCATAGAAGGGATGTTTGTAAATAGCCTACACAAATCTCCTGCATACCTTCAATCATCTTTAGGGGATTTATTACACTCAATGGAAAGTAAATAATGTGTAAATAGTTCTTACACTATTTTGTTTTAATTTGTTATTTTGGACTATTGTATTCATTTTAATTATTATTTTTCCTGAACAATTTTGACTCGAATTTCACTGGATCCACAGATATAGGTTTTGCAGATACAGACTGTCAATATTGTATCCTCTAGAGAGCTGTGGAGTCAACACTAAGTTCATAGAATTTGAACCTCTGCTCTGCCATGTATTCACTATCATTTTCATCATAAGCAATTAAGATCTGGCCATTCCAACTGTGGTAAAGTCCTATAGGAATAACAACCTAAAACACTGTCATCTAAAGTCAATGCTATTTTGAACCAAATGATAGCTGATGAAATTTTGTAAATTTAAAATATATTATGTAAAAATATCTATAAAGCTATAGGTTAGAAAGTGCTATCCTTGTAATGCATAAAAATAGTAAACAGGAGGGAAAAATATTGGCCTTGGCTACTCAGATACATAATTTTTACTATCCCTTACAAAGATGGTATGTTGACATATATATAACTCATGGCACATGAGAATTTCAAGACAAGCAATGACAAATTAATAAAGAAAAATTATTAATTATAAAGAAATTATAAAGAAAACTCTTATATTAAAGGTAAAGAAAATTAAAACGAGAATCAAAAGAAAAATACAACAGAAAAACAATGTTGATAAATATTTTTTATTAAGCATATTACTACAATTATACAATATATACAATATATATATTATTATACATAATAATCTTTGAAGTAAAGCTGTCATAAGGAAATAACATATTACATAGTATAAGGATTCTAAACTGCTGTTAGAATCAGTATAGTGTTATTTAACTTTTTATTGATATTTAAGTTGCTAGATACTAATTATTAATATTTTTGAAATATGAAAAACTTCTTTTCAATTTTTGTGGATTAGATGAGACATTTTAAACCAAATATAAATAGCAAATATTATACTAACACTGAAACAAAAACATGATTTATTATAGGATTAATTTGCAAACATAAAACCATAATAACATAAATTTCTTTCTAAATAAAAAAATAGTGGAAGAAAATCATACTAAAGATTTTCATTTGTCTTCACAGAAATTCTATGCTACACATACTTCAGGTACAGCCATCCACATTTCTAAGAAATATTTTAAAGTTTATGACTCACCAGTAAAAAATGCAATTAAAAATAACTCTTTAAGATATTCATGACTGCTTCATAAACTTCATACCAATGATATTTTAATTAACTGTGAAATAATTTGGCAACTAGTAATTTGGGGGGTGGAAATACAGACAATTTCGTTTCATGCTAATCAATTATACTAATTGATTCATTCAGTAGGTAAACTATATTTTAAAACCTATAGTTAAATTTAATTTAGGGTTCTATGATGTTCAAGGAACAAGAAAGTGAGCAGGTATACATATTAAATAATGCTTCTAAAAAAGACAAGCTTTCTAATATCATTTACTTTCACTGAGCTTATTTGAAGCAGGACTTTTTTATTGTCATCTGATAACTACTAAATTAAGATTTTAATAAATTCTACCTTTTTGAAAGTTTAGCCTATGATAAAGATCACATGAAATATGATAGAATAAGGGCATTGAATATGATTTAAAAGCCAGGCATGGTGGTATATGCTTGTAAACCCAGTGACTGTGGAGGTTGAGTCAGAAGGATTACATATTAGTAGCTAGTCTTAGCAAATTAGTGAGAGTGAGACCCTATCTCAAATCAAAAAGTTAAAGAGAACTGGAGATGTAGTTCAATTGCCCACCACCCCAGGGCTCAATCTCCAACACCAATAAAATAAAATACTATTTTAAATTTTATATTTGCCTCTATTCATTCAATGTATCATTGAAATTCATTAACATGGAAGTATGATATTCTTAGTTTCTTAGAACCATGGGGAGAAGTATGTTGAAACAGGCATTCAGGGGGTTGTTTGTGGGTAAGACACAGTCTATGACCCCAGCATCATACATTAAACAGAATGGATTTAAATATCAATACAGATAATTCAAATATACAAATTAAAAGGCAATATTTGGAATAAGAATGCTATAATTTTAAAAAAGTGTGACTCCAGATAGTAGTAACTCTAGCATTTCTGTGCAGGAAGAATCTATCTCTGGAAATTCATATGTTTAAGGTAGATGATGAGGCAAGGGTAGATATGGGCTCTTGTTAGAGTCGCTGCTATGAGCAATCATGACAGAAAACACTTAAATAAATAAGTTGTGTTCTTGTGCTTTGCTAACTTTACCTAATATTTTATTAAGTATGTTACATGAACTTATTTACTCATTTGAGATTTACCACAGAAACAGTAAAGATAGAGCTCATATCTAGTTGCCATGCAGCCACAGGAAGGGCCTAGCACACATGGGGGAACACACCAGCCCACATGGATATAGTTCACCCAAACCCCTACAGACTGCTGCTACTCTTTGGCCACTGCTTGAACTTAGAGGTGCCCATACCAACTGCAGTAATGGCCTTTGTGAAAATAGATCTGAGGTAGAGAACTAAGCAGGTGCTGCAGTGAGCCCAGGATTAAAATTCAGAAAGGGGATGTTGAGATCTAGCTTAAGGTAGGCAGGTGAGTAAGAGTGTTTTAATACAATGTAGCATCTATAAAAAAGCGATTCATTGCATGTCCTTCTTTGTTATGTTTTTTAATGTATCAGCCATCATCCATCATCTCTCATAAACAGTATTATCTTAAATTAAATATTAATATTAAAATAAGGTTACTAGTTATGACCCAATATATCTGAAGTGCTGAAATAAAATTATCTTTACTATCCATAAATGTCCAGTTTGCAAATTATTTTTGTTTTATTTAAATACACTTAAATAAGTTAACTAAAATCCAAAGTTGTCTTAAATGACAACTTAAATATTTTACATTTTTATAGGAACATGGCCAAATCCTATCCTAGTAGTACCTACTAACTTAAAATTTTTCAATAGGAAAGCTATTGACTTGAGATACAGCCAAAAAAAATTTGTGTAAGTGCTATAGAAAATTTGATCATCTAAGTTAAAGATGCTCACTTAATATCTATGTGTATATCTGTACAGTTGAAAACAACGTAGTGTGTAAGGATAATGTAGGAAAGTATTATGACAAAGAAAGAAGAGTGGTAGAAAAGAGCAAAGGATAGAACTCTGAGGACATGAGTAAGGAATTGAAAGTGAATATTTAAAAACCAGGATAATGGACATAGAATAGAGGGAGTAGTACAGGTAGATTGGACTTTAATAAAGAGTGTTCCATGTAGAATTCATGCAAATTTAAACTGTAAAACATGTGAATCAAGTTAAAATTTGTTTTTTTTAATAATTTAGTTAATCTAATGGAAATTTGTATTCACAAAATTCTTAAAAAATTCTTAATAAATAAATGGATGATTTTTTATTATAATATCAATTATATTATTCAAAACAAAACTTTTGAAAGGCTCTAAGATGTTTCTGATTTTAGGCCAATCTCTGGCAATGTTGTTTCTATGAATAATGATACTACTATCTTTGGGAGAAATTTTTCAAAAGGTAAAATTTTCGCACAGGTCTCAGAACTCCATATTTCAAAATAACTACAGGGTAGTAACAAATTTTTATTTTTAAGGAATCAAATGTGACAAATAATGCTTATATATAATTTTTTGATGATTTTTATCTATACAATTAGCTAAAAACAAAATATTAAGAGTCACTATAATTTAATTTCTGTCTACAGTTAGTCAATACATATCCCAAGGAAGTGGAAAGACAAGTGACAGAGTGGGAAAAGGCATTTGTAGGATAGTATGTTCCAAGATGAAAAGCTCTCCAACAAATCTATTAGAACAAGAAGGAAAAAGTATTGTCCAATAAAAATTTGACTAAGGATTTTACATATTTTCTCAAAGTGATACTCAGTGTTCTAAAACATTGACCAAGTGTTCATCCTCATTAGTTATCAGGGGAAAAAAAGCTGAAGACACTGAAATAATAGTATATAATTCCCATATACAGATCATATAAAAATATGAACAATACAAATTATTAGTGAGAATTTGGAACAACCAGTACTTACATACACTACGGTTAATTCTAAAACTAATAGTCAAGCTGGAAACTGGCACCAACTAGTAAATCTCAACATAACTATCTAGAAATTGACTCAAAACCTGAAAACAACATACATACATCTCCATTAGTAGGCTAATAGAGAAGTTCATCGTGGTGCATTTTATAGTAGAATATCATTTGCAACAAAAATGAAATAATTATTGCTAAGTAGTATATCAACGAATAACTTTCAGACAACATATACATCTGGAAGAAAGACCACAAATGTGAAAATATGTTAAGTTTCCATTTATTCTAAATTTAAACATGAAAAATTTTATCAGTATTATAAAACAACCCTAATTCTTTTTACCTTTGAAAAAGCTGAAAGTGGTGAGTAGCAGGAGGCATATAGTGGAAGTCCTAGAAATATTCTATTTTTTCATATGGGTCATAGCTACATATATTAACTTTGTGACAATTATTTGAAAATTAATAATTCCTACATTTCTGTTTATGTTATACTTGCCTTCACTGTATTCAAGTATTTTAATGATCCATTCTTTATGCTAGTGTCTTATATAAAATTGTTGATCTATAGATACTTCCCTAATAAGTGGGTCTTGAAAAATATGTCTCTGCAGATCCTCTCCAAAGGGACAGATTATTTTTTTCAGTTTATTTATGTAGATATAATAATGTCAGAGTGAAAATGCTTGTGAGGTGCCAGAAAACAGGGTTGTTCTCCCTGTTAGTAAAGAATCAGATAGCAATGAAATATTCAATGTTGAAAATTGGTCCTCCCCTTTGCAACTTCTAAAATGATTATTTATCATTCTTCTTAAATATTTTTATTTTATTATTTTGTCAGATAAAGAGTTGAAATAATAATTTATGCCTTAAAATTTCTTCATACTATGACTCTTTTTGCTTCTCCAACAACTCTTGTTGATACTTCATCTGTACTCTTTTCTTGTCCATTTTTCCATATTTATTCATATCACTTTTTACTATGTATTTGCTTTTATATTTTCTCATCTATGTATACTTCTGATTGCCAGTGATCCTGTTATAACAGAAGTTGTTACACAAACAGAAATCCCCAGATCTAAAGAAACTGCTGATAGCAATTGGTGCTGTTTATCTTATCCTATGTTCTAATGTGTGAAATAGCAATTAATTTAAGATTTAGAAAAATAAGAATATACATCCATGAATTACATACTATTTACATCAATTTTTGATAACTAAATATTTTATTTTGTTATTATTACCAAAATCAGAAAGAAAGTGAGACAGAGAGAGGGAGAAATCCCATAGGTACTGGCAAACATGAACCATGGCAAACATGAACTTATTTTGTATTTCCTGCAAGAACCCTTTTTCAATATAAGGGAGATCCATGTACAATTGTATTAATGCACAGATGTAACATTAATCCCAGTCAAATTTTATTAATCAAATACTGGCTTGTTCTTTAAATTAATGTCAATATCCTTTATCCAAATATTGAAAATAAATATTACCCCAATCTGAATAGAACTCATTCAAAAATAGTATTTTACTCAAAACTGATAACATTAAATATGGTTTGGTAAATCAAATCACAATTTGACATTTATTTACTTAAAGCATATTTTTTCTTGAATGTTTTCTTAAAATCTATTATTCCCAATTGTACTATTCCTCCACTTTTTTTTTTTTTTTTAGAATCAGCCATAGCTGATTAAAACAAACAAACAAAAATACATGGAACAAGAAACTGAGGCACATACATGTTGATAAAATTACCATTTTAGCTGCAAAAACAATACTTAACCAATATAGGTTTACCATTGGTCTGCAACAGTGCCTGAAATTAAAGGTATGTTGTTGCAGATTAATGTTTTCAGGTGAAAAAAAAATGTTTTCAGGAGACCATGATGAGATGTCTTTAAAAAAGTCAAACGGATATTTTAAAATTCAGCTTTGCCTAACTCTCTAACAATTTATGTGTTTAAAAGTCCTGGGTCTGCAGAGAACCCCAAAAATAAATTTAAAACATTAAAATCAAGATGTGACACTACAAGTTATTTCTATTTATTATAATAAATTGTCTCAAATAATATATGAACAGAATTTATGACTATCATGTAAACACATGGAGTACAATATAGACTTTTTTCTTTTATCTCTCAGTTCATTTGTCCAAGAACCTAGATCTCCCTCAATTAAAAAAGTAAAATTATTTTATGGGTTTTTATCATATGTCTATATTTTTAGTAACATCAATGTCTTGTGTATCATCACATAATTTTGTACTAGTCTAGGTTTTTTTCTTCT